>NC_137030.1:16830657-17070268 GCF_032717465.1 Coenobita brevimanus | reverse complement strand
GCTCTAAAGCTATTCACGAGATAATACTCACTCACTCATACTTAGGTATTTATCATTAGTGTCTATAGGCACTATCTTACTGGTGATTATTAATTCATTTTTATTAATTTACATATTAGCTTATTCACAGTCAGTTCTTTGTTTAATTTTCTTTCTTTACTAGTTTAATTAGATAAAACTAGTTTTCCTCACTACCAACCTGTGCCTATATTCTTTATTCTCGATTATTGGCATCTTTCTCTGAAAAAATTGCAGTCAGTACTGGGTCGCTAGTTTACTTAGATTGAGTTACCATCATGTCTACCAGTTCTATGTACAGGAAGCCAAAGATATGGGGCTTACGGATCCGGAGAAAATTAAGGACTTTGTTCTCTCTCGGTTTAACCCCTTAACTCTACAGCGTCACTTTCGTAACGCTCGGGTGCAATGTGGCTCATACCAAGGCGTCACTTTTGTGATTATGTGTTATTTTGAATTATCCTGAGCTTTCAAGCGGTGGCTTGTATCATCTATCAGTACCTGCCAATGTCCAACACTAGTCAGCACTCCAAATCTCATCTGTACTCCCATCCATTGTTGACATTTTTAGCGATTTTCCCCTGTTCCTGACTCCCCTCCCTACCTCCCCTCCATTACTCCTGTCCTCTCCATCTCTCCTCGGCCATGCTGTGCTAAGCAAATCTCCCCAGATTTTTCCACAGATTTCATCCATTGAAATAAGCCCTATGCCCTATACTCATGCAAAATAATATATACCAAAGAAAAAAAGGTAAGTGATAGTGGTATACACCAGGAATTGGCTAATTATCACCTGACAATGACCTCACATGCATCTATCTTATTAACATTACCACGGTAATTTCCCCTTTGAATTATGCCTTGCAATCCATTTCTGTACAAAATATATATATCAGAAAGGAAGGGAGAAGTCTAAGTGACATTTACATTCACCTGGAACTACCTATTTCTCTATGTATTTCCGAGATTTTCTACCAACACTTCATTAGAATATAAGTTAGTAGCTGTCAGCCCCATTGTCACTGTCAACCCTTGCCTTCTCAGATAAGCAGTGGCATTTAGTTCCTTGTCCTCCGCTGTGGTCAAAGCATGTCACACTCGCGCCCCGCCATTTCTGCCGCTTCTGCGCCCATTGCAAAGGGCCCGTGACCTCTGCACCCAGAAAAACTCGTGAGGGAAGCATGAAAGAACTAAGTGACTTCTGCAGTGGAACGTGAACTAGCGGCATTATCAATGGTGATGATGGATAGTGGATTTTGACTCCTTCGGGGATTCGCAGGATGAGCCGGGTGATGAAATCATGCCGGAAACTACTAGTAATGAGTGCTTCAGTGTCCTGAAGTTATCCCTAGCTCCAAGGGAAAGGAGCCGTTAGTATGGCAAGGGGAAGGAATTTGGGAAGGGATTGAAAAGGCGGCGGGCTAGCCCCTGAACAATGGCTCCGCGTAATCTTGCAGCCTGCCATGAGTCCCGAGTTGATTCACCTCCCCGTTCCCCAGGCCCCACTTCACTCATTTCTTCCTCTTCTTCTGCTGAATTATCTCTGGAGTTCTCTTTGCCAGGTCGGAAAGCCACCACCAGCATCAACAGTGAAGGCAGGCCGTAAGAGGAAGAGGTAAATCCCTGACCTGTAAAATTAGAGTTGCTAGTAGGGTAAGGGGCTGCTAGAAGCAGTTGCTCCGGCAACCCAGAGTCAGTGCGAGTCACCTTGAACGTGATAAATCTGCCTCACAGCCACCCTCCACCCTCACCCACCCCACACCTCCACGACAGGGAATCCTGGACCTTTTGTGTGGACGGAAGGGTCCAATTTTATCCCAGAACTTCTCGATTTTGATGAGAGTTCCTCAGGAGTACAGCCTGCCTTCACTCTTGATGAGGATGATGAGTGTGTGGACTTCCTTTTGGCCTTCCTTGATGACGAAGTCATGCAGCACATATGTGATGAGACCAACAGGTGGCTATGAATCACAATGTGCTGCAAGTGGTACAGGTGCAGCCAAGATGCAACAGTGGTCCATGCTGGGAGTGCAGGAGCTGTATGTGTTCTTTGCCCTCATGCTTCTCATGCCACACTCAAAGAAGCATGAGTTGGAAGAATACTAGTCCATGGACCCCTTACTACCCTCATCCGTACACTTTCAATAAGTACATGTACAGAGATCGCTTCCAGAACACCATGGGGAAACCTGCACTTTGCCGACAACGATGTACCTTCCCAAACCGACCCACTCTGGAAGATCCAACCTGGAGATTCTGAGCAGAATGAAGGATAAAGCTTATGACATTCTTCCACCCCTTTCAGAAGGTTGTCATTGACGAATCCTTGGTTTTGTTCAGAGGACATCTTAGGTTTGTGCAAAGCATTCCAAGCAAATGCTGTCGTTTTGGAATCAAGTTCTTTGTACTGTGCAACTGTAAGATGGGGTACATCCTTGACTTCGTCATTTATTCAGCCAGCACTGTCGATCTTGATAAAACACACACCCTTGGCTTCTCAGGCTGTGTAGCAGTGCTCCTTGAAAGGTATTTTTGTTGGAATCATGTGCTGTATACAGACAACCATTATCCAGCACCGAAACTTGCCAAATACCTTTCAGAGCACAGCATTGCCTCCTGCGGCACTGTGAAGAGCAATTGTGCCCACTTCCCTAAATTTCCAGAGGCAGGAACCTCGCAGCGAGGAGACATGCACCTACGCTAGTCTGAGAAGATGCTGGCAACACGGTGGCATGACAAGAGGGTCGTGCACATGCTCACCACCGTACATAAGGGGGAAATGACAGACAGTGGGAAGGTCAACCGTAGGACAGGCGAACCTGTGATGAAACCTGATGCTGAGGTAGACTACAATATCAACATACGGCTGGTGGACAAGTCCGACATGATGACTGGAGAGATCGACTGCCTCAGGGAAGAATACTAGTGGTACAGGAAAGTTTTTCTGCATCTCATACACATGACTATATGCTGGACGCCTTCATCCTGCAAGAAGATGAAGGACAAGTCACCCAAGTCCTTCTCCCTGAGGTTTCTGTTTGCCAGGACTTGTGTTCAGCAGCTGCTTGAAAGATATGGGTTGGGTGACAGCAGGAACTCCAAGGCGTGCCATCCAGTAACACTTCCGACAGACTTGAGCAGAGGTTGTACATGGATCGGCACAGACTGGTGCAAATGCCTGCCACAGGCAAGAGTAGAAGGCTGCGATCCGCAAGTGCCAGGTGTGTGCACATACCACCCAACGCACACCTGAGCACAGACGCACCCTCTTGGCAGTGCACTGAATGCCAGGTTCCCCTCTGTGTTGCCTGCTTCTTTGATTACCACAACCAGAAGCAGTTCTAAAAAGAATGCAAGTGGGAAAGGAAAATAACGTGTAAATATTGTGTAAATAGCAATTGAAAGCAATGGATGTACAGTACATAATGACTGAACAGTGTAATATAGTTTTATGTTACTGAGAGTGACAGTGAAAAACACAGTGTAAGTAAAAACAGAAGTGCAAATATTGAAAATACAATAGAAAATGTAAATAGAAATGTAAGCAATTAGTAATATAAAAATATGACAACAAATACTTGATGTTATAACAGTGAAAGTGAATCCGTAGCTCTCTACATATTTTACTGAATGAAAAATTGAATGACTTCAGTGACAATAAACTAATGCTACTGAAGGAAACTTATGGATAAAGACTCCAGATATATATATAAGTATTTATATAGTAATAGAAATATAAAGTGTGAGGGGTTTTATGAATAACGTAAATGACAGAATACCTGGTACAGCGAATCCTAGCGCAAGTGGGAAGGTCATACGCGCTCGTAATTTTCATTGCTTTCACAGTGGTTTTTTTTTTTGAGTATTGATACCAAAAAACTTGAAAATAATAGAGTAGTTTTTATAGTGTTAATATATGGGTGTGGTAATAATATTAAGGGTTGTAGGGAAGTGTAAAGTTGAGAATTAGTTAACCAATCCTTCAGAGGGTCTCCACAAGTCCTACGGTTTTCGACGAAGGCCCAAAAAATATCCCAGGAGAAAGCTGAAGGTATGTGCCGCATAGGCATATATAGATTTTAATATTCTAGGACTAATAACTGATTTTTTGGCAAATATTTTTTAAGAGTCTGTCAGAGCCCAAATAACCCAACGGGACCTACATGGCAAAAACAATTGGGAAACATGCCCGCGGTGTAAGGGTTAATTACGAACAGCAATGCGAGAATGATGCTCGTGAAGAGCCTCGAATTCAGCATGAGGAACATGAAAAGGAGCGCGAATACGAGCGAGAAGAACGCGAATACGAGCGTGAACAACGCGAGAGAGAACGAGAACATGAACGTGCCGAGCGAGAAGCACGTGAAAGACATGAACTTGAAGTGCTGAAGCTCAATCGAGATTCCTTGGCTTCAGACACATCTGGTGCAGCTGGTCTAAGCTCCACGGTTGTTCTCCCTGCACATGTTCTGGCGACCCCACACATCAATCTTCCCCCATACAAGGAAGGCGAGCGAATCAAGCCATATATAGCTAGTTTTGAAGACATGGCTCAGCTTTACCAGCTGGATCATGCAGCTAAGCGGCTTCAGTTTCTTAGCCTGTTTGAGGGCCCTGCCCTCGATATTCTCCACAGACTTCGTGGAGACAATCTCACGTATGAGTTGATGAAGGCCGCACTCGTCAAAGCGTATGGTCTCACAGTTGACGCCGTCAAGAGCCAGTTCATGAGGGCGCGTTTACAGGAAAATGAGACTGCCATTCAGTTTCTTGACCGGCTTACTGCTTACTTAGATGTCTGGATGGAGAAAGATGAAACTCCTTCTACGCGTGAGGGGATAATTGACCTTATGCTGCTCATGCAGCTGGAAAAGTCGTGGCCTTCTGAACTTATGGCTCAGCTTAAGATCTGCCAGGTAATAGATGCCAGTCAAATGGTGAAGAAGGCTGATGCATTCTTTACTGCATACGGGTATCAAACTCGCAAGCAATACACCTGGAACAGTAAAGCTGACAAATCTGGGAAACCATCTCAGACTGAACCCCAGCAACAAGGCCGTTCTCAGAATAATGGCCAAGGTCCAAAACTGCAGAGGAAGGACCAGGGGCAAAACACTCAGAAACCTGAGTGGAAGAGGTACAACAGGTACCCTAACCAACAGCAGTATCAGCCACGCAATTGACCGATCCTTTTCAGCACCAGCCCCAGTGTATCGGAGGCAGGAGGCTAACGCAGCCTTCATTCCTCAGCAGCAGCACGGTGGTGTTGTCCCTAGCAGTACGGGTACTTCCCCACAGTTTACTAGTCCCACGGCGACAGTGAACCCCCCTCCACAGATGGCCAGTGCTCCATCTCCCCAGGCAGTGAGTACGACCCCTCAGGTATCTAGTTCTCAGGGCACCATGTTTGTCGCATCATTTATTCAGCAGCCTAATCAGTGGCTAGCTGCTTCCTCCACAGGCCCTCCCACAGGTAACAATGCCTTCCTTGTTCAGCCAGGGTTTGTGGGAGCCATTCCTGTGAAGGTCCTGAGAGACAACAGTTCCCCAGGTTGCTCTGTCAGGCAGAGTCTAGTTCGGCCTGAGAAGTACACAGGTCGACACATCCAAGCTAACCTTATTGATGGATCAGTGAGATTGTTCCCTGAGGCACATATCCAGGTGGCACCTCCATTTTACACTGGTACGACACTCGCAGTAGTCATGCCAGAACCCTTATTTGACCTTATCATAGGCAATATTTCCGGTGCCAAGTATAGTTGCACCGAAGATGACACTACTCAGACTTCAGTTACAGTAACACGAGCCATGCCCGAGGCTCCAAACTGTGTCACCCCAGTGATCATTGAATCGCCACAAGATCTGATGTATAGCCAAGCTGTTGTTCAAGAACAACAGTCTGACCCGACACTTGCTGCCGAGCGAAAGAAACAAAAGGGTAGAGTGATAAAGTATTCATGGGGAGGTCAAGCCAAGTTCCTTCACAAACAAGGACGGCTCTACCGTGGGTCACGAACACCCGAGGGTGAGGTTCGACTGCAGTTTGTTGTTCCCGCCAAGTACCGCCAAGCAGTGTTAGAATGGGGTCATTGTTCAGCCTCAGGAGGTCACATAGGCAAAAGGAAGACCCAGGGCCGTATCCGTGCTGACTTTTTCTGGCCAGGGATGGGACGAGAGATAGATGATTTTGTGCATTCCTGCAATGTGTGTCCACGTACCACTAATCAGGGACATGTCCTTCCTGTGCCGTTTGAAACCACACCCGTAATCTCTGAGTCAGTTGAAAGAGAGGGCAGTGGTAATGTGGGTGCAGACCTGACGCCTCGCCCGTTGGCCCCACAGCACACATCATGTCTAGGGCCTGTACATACATATGTACTGTAAGTCAAAATGTCATAAAAAGACTTTGTAGTTACTTGTAGAGAGGTTATATATTAGACTTGTGGACGAGCGGTTGTTATACTTGAGTAGCTTTGTAAGTAGATAATCTTCTTTCCCATTTGTCATTCAATGACAAGGAGAGGTAAAGAATAGTATGGGACTATTTTTATTTGTCTTGGAAATATTAACAAGTCTCTCACACAGAGAGAAGTATAGAGTCCCGCTAGCTATCTCCCTACTTCTCTCTCTCTCTCTTCCAAGTTGCTAAGCCTTTCTCCCTACGACCTGCCTGTTCTATGGCTAGCCTCCATCTGAGCTCTCTTTCCTAAATTCTGGTGTAGCAGGGGTCTTGTCACGTGTGTTCACTGTGGTTGGAAAGTTCTAGAAGCCTGTGTGTGAGTATGTGTGTATGTGTGTGTATGGTCACGAGGCACTGTCGTGTGCCTATAAAGCATTCCTTGAGTTAAGAGTGTGTAAGCATGTTTATCATTGCTTGATTCTCGCAGACACAGTACCTTCTCATCATCTGACTTTCTGCTTCTATCTGTCTCTCTATCTATCTATTTATCTATCTATCTATTATGATTTGTAATTATAATATGGAGTCCTAACATATGCTCGGTCACGCGAAAATGGCGTACCATCGACAGTTAATAGTCATAACATATTAATACATCTTATATACACATTATAATGAACTTATAAGCTAATTAAGTGAAATACATAATATTGTAAAAGTAACATAATTGTATGAATATTGTATACATATAATATTCATAGTAAATAGCAATTATTCAGTAATATTACATTTTAAACAAGTTGTATACATTTTGTGAGATGTGTATGTATAACAGACATACGCATATAATTGTGCAATGGTAATAATGCTAGGTTATACATTACATATTGAGTTATCACATTAGTAATGTCTAATATTTCACCTAACTTGTATGATGGCACTGGTAATACAGAATTGTGCTATAGTTGTATGACTTATAATATTGCACTAACATTGTGGTAATACATAATTGTAACATTTTATGAATTGTTAGAAAATATTGTAATAATGCATAATTGTGTTGGCCTTATAATTGTAGTTACATTTTGTTAATGCAACTGTTACATAAGTGTCTTGGCCTTATAATTGTAGTTAACGTTACATTAAAGTTACATCTTGTTAATGCAACTGTTACATAAATGGTACATATTGTTTGTAGTTACATAATTGTAGTTAAAGTTACATAAAAGTTACATCTTGTTAATGCAACTGTTACATAAATTGGTACATATTGTTTGTAGTTACATAATTGTAGCAAGTGTAACATAATGCAATCGTTTGTCGTTACATAATTGTTATATATCGTTTGTAGTTACATAATTGTAGCAAGTGTAACATAATGCAATCGTTTGTCGTTACATAATTATAATATGGAGTTACATAATTGTTACATATCGTTTGTAGTTACATAATTGTAGCAAGTGTAACATAATGCAATCGTTTGTCGTTACATAATTATAATATGGAGTTACATAATTGTTACATATAGTTTGTAGTTACATAATTGTAGCAAGTGTAACATAATGCAATCGTTTGTCGTTACATAATTGTAATAATTGCAGTCCTGACATATGAATCCGGTCATGCTACGGTCGATGATAGTGATGATGTGCCATGCCACTTGCTTGTGGAGAGAACAATATGCTTTTTTGTTTGTATTATGTGGTATTTTGGCATATGTAGTAACACTTACACTTATTTTCATTTGTTTGTTATGTGATCCTACTCTATTTCTCTCTTTTTTCTTTCTTACTTTTTCTTTCTTTTTTTCCTTTTTTTTTTGTATGTATTGATTTTCTATAGTTTGTTTTTCTTCGCTTGTGTACGCTTTTTCTATGTTGTTCATGGTTGCATAATTACTGGCTAATTTCCTTGGGATCCTTTTTTAAGGTTATTGAAAATGATATTATATAGTCCCATATTTTGTTATTTTATATAAAAAATATATATACACTATATACAGTATTAACTATATACGCTGACTTGTTGTTCACTTGTACCTATCGTGGGTAATATGTGTGTCAGCACTGTGTGGAAATAATTGTCTTGACGATTGTGTTGAAGATGTTCACTCTTGCTAACGTCATTTGTGTTGGCCATATTTTTTTTTCTCTAGTTTACCTTGTAACTTAATTTATATGTTTCCACTAGGTAGCTTTAATTAATAAATGTTTAATACAGTTCTTTTAATCGCTCACTGAGTAACTATGATGGTATATTTTCTTTATCACTTTGTAGATATAATAATGTATAGCTGTATGTATGAAACACGTATTTTATATAGGTATAAATGGTAACACTCGTTGGTAGTAAATAAATGGTATAATAAATGAATGAATATATACGGTGTAGAATATTTATTGTTGGTGATTATTTAGTGTTTGAGTTATGCAGATAACTGAAGTAAGTATGTGTATTTCAGCTGTAACTATACAGCACGTTTTATATGTTTGTGCAGAAGCTTATTGTCTATCACTGTGTATTGTATAAATGAAGTAACTATGTAACTCACTAATTTTTACCGTGGTGGGAATGGTGTGAGTGGTGGTGCAGGTGGTGAGTTGACTGACGTGGCGTCTTTTCAGCAAGCACGCATGATGACGTCGACTTCCCACACTGGTAGCTGTGGTGAGTGAATGAGTAGCGATGAGTAACTTGAGTGAAGACGAGTGAGTAAGATGAGTTGTGAATATGGACTTGGTATTTGCTTCGTCGTCTTGACCTCTTCACTCCTGCGTCAGCGGTGGAGGTTGGGTGGATGTAGCAGAGAGAGGAGGGTGAGGTCTGGTGGTTATGAGTTATGAGTCGTGTCTCACTCTTCGTTTGTTTGTTTTGTTTTTCTTTCTCGATGTTTTCTAGGTCCTTTTCTCTTGTGATTTACTCGTTGTAGGATGAAGACTGCCGCTACTTGTAGGTGCGTGTAGAAGATTATACAGACGACTCGTAGAGTTGTTACTTGTAGTTGATTGTAGATGGTTGTAGTTCGTTCACTGTAGAACTGAAGTTAATCTTGTAGAGTGTCGCCTGCTTTTGTAGAAATTCAATGTTGATTCGAAGACGAGGTGCGTTCTTTTCCCTGCTACCAAATGTCATAAAAGACTTTGTAGTTACTTGTAGAGAAGTTATATATTAGACTTGTGGACGAGCGGTTGTTATACTTGAGTAGCTTTGTAAGTGGATAATCTTCTTTCCCATTTGTCATTCAATGACAAGGAGAGGTAAAGAATAGTATGGGACTATTTTTATTTGTCTTGGAAATATTAACAAGTCTCTCACACAGAGCGAAGTATAAAGTAGAGTCCCGCTAGCTATCTCCCTCTCTCTCTCTCTCTCTCTCTCTCTTCCAAGTTGCTAAGCCTTTCTCCCTACGACCTGCCTGTTCTATGGCTAGCCTCCATCTGAGCTCTCTTTCCTAAATTCTGGTGTAGCAGGGGCCTTGCCACGTGTGTTCACTGTGGTTGGAAAGTTCTAGTAGCCTGTGTGTGAGTATGGTCACGAGGCGCTGTCGTGTGCCTATAAAGCATTCCTTGAGTTAAGAGTGTGTAAGCATGTTTAGCATTGCTTGATTCTCGCAGACACAATACCTTCTCATCATCTGACTTTCTGCTTCTATCTGTCTTTCTATCTATCTATTTATCTATCTATCTATTATGATTTGTAATTATAATATGGAGTCCTAACAAGGGGGAAGTTTGAGAACTCTGCAAAGACAGTCCGAGGCTGTGTATGAATTACCTTGTGGAACTTCTCGAGCTGTGGGCCTCTCAGAGGATTCCCAGAGAATGCACAATATCCACATGAGTGTTCACACCCATGGTGGGCGTTAAAACGTGACCTGCCCAAGATTGCGTAGGGATTCTCAGCTTCCTATCGTTAATCGTAAGTGTAGAGTTAGTTAACCAGTAAACTGGGTTCCATTGGCGAATTGCAGCGTTTAATGTCCTGCACAGACGCCCAGTCTTTTCACTCATGGCCACGTTCCCTGGTTAATTTAACGAATTGCAGTGTTGATGTCCTGCAGAAATGCCCAGTCTTTTTGCTACTTAAGTTTAGGGTTTAACTAGTAAACTGGGTCAGCATTTGATGTCCTGCAGAAACGCCTTGACTACGTTTCCTGGTTAATAATGTTAATAGTGTACATTTTGTAACATAAGTACTGATTGCTAGGCAGAGAGAGAGAAATGACACTATTGATGCTCCTCCTTGATTGCTTTCTGCAGGTGCAGCTGGCGGGTGCAGCATTGCCGTGCAGAATAGCTGATCGTCCCTGATGCATGCTGCCGCCTCTTCTCTTCTGCCTCATCGTCATCATTTGCTATTGATTTGCATTATGTAATTTTAAATGTAGGTACAGTTACACCACGACTGTCACACCTACACCGTGTATTACATACATCACGCTACATAACAATTAGTTGTTAATGTAAATGTAGTGAACTTTTCGCTCAGTTTGACCTGAGTACAGGGTTTTTCACCGTCGTCACAGAGTTTTTCCCTCAAGCTTCCTTCTATTAACGTAAATACAAGGTTTTTTCACTCACTGGCAACTGTGACTTTCTCCTGCAGCAGGATAGCACACACACACCAAAGTGTGAATCTTGTGTGACTGAGTTAGGATTTATAGGTATGTATCTTGAAATTTTTTGTTTTCTGAAGAAAAAAAAAATGATTTTCATGGGGCGTTATGTCACGAGTTAGTGCGATTTAGTATTTGAATAAACTCATAACATCATCTTTGGTGGGAAACTGCGAATTCTAGTAGAATCCCAGTATTTATCGCTCAGTTTAACCGCTACGTATTCACCCGATTCGGAGTGTTTTTTTCAGGACATTCTTCACTATTTCATAAGTGATCGTCCTTGTGCGCGATGTTAGCACCTTTGCAGAATGAATTGCGGGTGTGTATCGCTCACACTCGTTGGCCGTTAGTGCGGCCACGACACTCGCCTCTCTCCCACAATTTGAATCAGTCAGGATTTGAGCGCCGTGAAAGCAGGTTGGGCCCAGTGCATAGCAGTGCCGCCGTTGTCCAGTTCCTGAATTTCCACATAGCGTGATTGGCGAGAGACTTAGTGTGTGCAGCGTCCTTCCTCAACGAGGCCAAGTCATCCACTTGGTCCACTTTTCTGACCAGTATTCCTTTTCATTTTTCCTAGGTTTGAGAGTTAGCTTTTGAGTGAGCGAGTGAGTGCGATCTCCTTATTTTGAATTCATTATGAAATGTAACATAAATTTATTTTATTGCAATCAATAAATTTAACAGTTCGTTTTCTTGAGCTCAGTGTAATGTAGACTCGTGTTTTATTTTCCATATTAAGCTTATTTCACTTATAGCTTCTAGTTTGCATAAACGCTTTCCTATTCATAACTGGTACTTAGGCCAGTCCTTTTATATTAAGCTTAAAATCCGTTGTGCAACCAGTAGTTAATGCATCAGCCAGAACCTGTTATCATTAATAGCATTAGTTACTGATTCTCAGGGGTGAAGTCACTTTCTCCAGAGGCTAAGAGTACTAACAAACAGCAATTGTGAAGAATTAGTCTCTGCTGTGTACTGTTGAGAAAGTTTATAGAATTCTCGTCCTTAGAGAATCGGGGAAGTAAGCCGGAATAAAGTAATCATTGCTTGATTTTCACAAGTCAATTCATTGTACTTTTCTCATTATTATTGAATATTATTCTTTAATATTTAATATTCATTAAAAACCCCGTGACAGATTGGTTAGCCTGTGTTTGAGCCGTGTTCTTTTGGTTGCATGCTCTACACTAGATCTTGGAAAGAGCCCAAGTCAGTTACTCGTACTCAGAGAGTAAGAAGTTGAGCTCTGAGTATGCAGCACAGCAATACATACATACATTATATATTTATATATATATATATATATATATATATATATATATATATATATATATATATATATATATATATATATATCTATATATGTACCTAGGCTGCTTCCCCCAAGGAAAGGGAGGTAGTCGAGACAGGACGACACACTCCCCATTTACTCATCCATTCAAACATGTTCATTCGCATCTTAGCCCCAAAGGGGAGAACGGACAGATCCTCACCGCACCACACCACACAAGGGTCAACTGCACAATGCAATCAGTGACATCAGCAGCAGGGCCCGACAGCAGAACTGGTTTACCCCTGCCACATCATAACAGACCCATCCCCTTACCCGCACCTGACCTGACTAGCAGATCAGACCAAATGCGGGAGAATATCCCCTCAGGGCTGTGTCATCACTTATTCATTCACAATTTCTCTCCATTTATTTCTGTCACGCACAGCCACTCTTCCTTGCTCAACAGACATCCCTCTCGCATCCAGCGCTCTCTTCACACTGTCCATCCATCCTATTCGTGGTCTTCCTCTCAGCCTTACACCTCTCACATCAGATCTAGTTGTCTTTTTCACTAATCTCTCATTATCCATTCTCTCCATATGCCCAAACCATCGCAACACCCTCTGCTCAACTCTACCAGCCATCTCCCGAACAACTCCAGTTCTCCTTCGCACTTCATTATTTCGCACCCGATCCATACGCGTCACCCCACACATACTCCTCAGACACCTCATCTCCATTACATTCAAACTTTTCCTCTCTGCTACACCCATATTCCATGTTTCAGCCCCATATAACGCAGTCGGTACCACAACACCCTCATACAGCCTTCTCTTTACATCCATTCTAAGCGAACAACATTGAAACACTTTTTTTATTCCTCCCAGCACCTTTCCTACTTCATTTATTCTAAACTTCACTTCTGCATCTATTCTTCCATCCACAGCAATATGTGACCCTAGATATTTAAAACAATCTACCTCCTCAAGCAACTCACCATTCAAAACTATATTCATCCCCCTACCATCTATGAGCCTCGTACACTTCATCACTTTACTCTTATTCTCATTTACTTTCAATTTCCTCCTTTCACACACCCTTCCAAACTCCTCTACCAACTCTCTCAATCTCTCCTCTGAATCAGTCACCAGTGCAGTATCATCTGCAAACAGCAGTTGCTTCAGATTCCACTCTCCACCATCAACATTCACCAGACTCAGACCTCCACCTAAAACTCTTGCATTCACCTCCCCTTACAACACCATCCATGTAAATATTAAACAACCAAGGCGACATCACACGTCCCTGTCGCAGCCCCACTCTCACAGGAAACCAATCACTCACAACATTTCCCACTCTTACACACGCTCTACTATTTACATAAAAACTTTTTCACCCCTTTTAGTAACCTACCATCAAGTCCATACATTCTTAAAACAGTCCACAAAGCCTCCCTATCAATTCTATCATACGCTTTCTCTAAATCCATAAATGCCCAAAACACATCCTTGCCTTTCGCTAAATACTTTTCACACACTTGTCTCACAGCAAACACCTGATCAACGCATCCCCTCCCTCTCCTAAAGCCATGATATATATATCATCAGCCGTTTGAGTATCCACTGCAGGACCGGCCTATCCCAACCGAAGTCGAGACGATACAGCCAATGTATCTCTACCAAGTGGCTTAGGCTGTCTGGTAGAGATTGTACGTAGGGTGAGAAGTGTTTGTAAGTGTAATTGTAGTGTTGGAGTGGCTTTGGATGTGTGTGTAGTCTGTGAACCAAATGTAACCTGCCCGCGCAAGGGAACTGGGTGAAAGCATATTTTATAGTAAGCGACCCTGGTTTAACCACAGCACCCCTTGGAGTACTCCCAAAGTTTATTACCCCGGCGGGACGTGAACCCTGGTTCACCTGTGTACGAAGCGCACACTCTACCACTGTACCATAGAGGCTCCACATATATATATATATATATATATATATATATATATATATATATATATATATATATATATATATATATATATATATATATATATATAAAGTTACCCCAAGGTGGGTATAAACAACTTGACCAACATCTGGTGATAATTGTGGCGGATGACATATCACAAATCTTTAAATAACCATGTGACAAAAATTCTTTTGTTTGTCTAAAAATACAATACAATGACATATTTTTCTATTTCCAGCTAAAAAATCGTTTCAATACCTTGAACCTATGGTCCAATGAGAAAAACCATAATAACTGTCATAAGTAGACCCGGTCTCCCCTGCCTAAATTTATGTTTCATCTGAATCTTGTCCTTGAATGGATCTCGTCACTTCTGCATTTCAGCTGAATCATAAGCTTTCTCATAATCCATGCATGCGATGCTCAAATATTAATTATACTCTTTCGCTGGTTTGGTTAATGACGATTAAGATCTATTTTCAAGGAACCATTACAAAACCCAACATGGTATCCTGTGCGGTTTGCATCTTGAGCTGGAATAATTCGATTTGTTAGAACCTTTTATGGAAAGTGAGTACAGCCAGAACAGTTACTGAACATTACCATTTTTGCGAAGGACATAAGTGAGCACTTTTTTATTTTCCATGATCTGCGCACTGCTTTGACTTCAAAGCATTCTGTAAGCTATTTTGCTATTCTTTTTAATTGAAAGTTACTCGTATATTTAGAAAAATTGGTGCCGAGGTCGTTAATGTCCTTTGTCCTACCCAACTTCATTGCAATTCCGATGAAACTTCTTTGTGCATCTTCTAATGTAACGATGTGATTTACTGTGCCCACCATTTCTGATATCTAAACTGATTCTTCGATTTTCATTTTACTCTAATATATGGCACAACCGTATGCTGTTTTGGTCAATGTGATGTTCGTAATTCTTCAGCAGAGTCTCGGAAAACAAGTATTTGGCATTTTCTTATACCTGGCCTCCTCTCGGTAGTCTTCAGGCTTCCTCTGTTTACTATAGTTCCTTATGTTTTCCTCATGTTAAGTTTTTGGATATCTTCGTTTTTCTTCTTGGTGGATTCTTTAGGTTAATGGGGAAAGGAAAAGTAAGTAATAATGTGAAGTGGCGGTGGGATGAGGGGGACATAAGTGGAATGGAGGGAGAGGCAAGGGAGGGGGAAGGTGGAAGTGATATGGAGGTGGGGAAGAAAAGGGAAAAGGAACCGACTCACTAAAACCACTTCTCCATTACCCTCTTTCTCCTTCACTAATGGACTTTAACCACCAACCACCTCCTCCTTCCCCACTCGTCCATTAACCCTTTCCTCCCCACCTACCCATTGCCCGTCTCCTCCTCACCAGCCCAGTCCAGCGTGGACCCAGGCTGACTCATTCACATACATCATCCATTATCTGATTCATCCATTGTACTAGAGACTTTACGGTGAACAGACTACCTGACAAGAGAAATTTCAGTTCATTCACCTCAATTTGACCTCGATTTTTTTTTCAGCTTATTCCTCATAGGTCACTAGCAGAAAATAACAATGTCACGGTTCTATGTAATTTCTACAGTACTTTTTCTTGACTGGCGCATATTCAAGTTGTCTGATGTTAGACTGACTAAAATATACTATTACTGTTTAACAACCGTTGGGTTGACTAGAACAACCTGAAGACGTCAATTGTAGTGGACTTTTGCTGGTACCAGTCGATTTTATTCAGCGTGGGAGAGCATCAGGGTAGTTGTAATGTAAGAGCAGGCCGCATTCATCCCTTCCAGTTCGAAAAAAAAACTCCCATGAACTGAATAAAAGCATTTGTAGATAGAAAGTCTTTGGTATAGTATTATGCTCTTTAAACCAAGGACGTTTTCTTATTTAATTCTTGCTATCATCAGACGATTTTTCTTTAGTCCGAGATAGATATGTGATTCTGAAGAGGTTAATGTAGGCTGTCTAATACTCCTCCATTCCAAAGGTGAATCCAAAATCTAAACATAACTGTCCAGTGATGGTAGAAATAAAGCAAATAATCGGTCATTGTGGAAGATATTTAAGAGGGAATAACAGGAAATGATAGAGAAAAAGGAATAAAGAAAGAGCTGACGAAATTATTAAGAAAAAAAATGTAGTGAAGGTTCTAATAAAGCTTTTGTCAAATTGGATCTGGGGTCAAATGCAGTGTACAATGACAACTAAGCTTTACCTTAAGTTAAATTTATGTCTTAGCATTTACTTGAGTATTCATTTCTTTGGGTTAATACAGAGATGATGTTCAGGATTAACAGAATGATTAAAAAAGATAAAACACACACACCCACACCCACACACACACACACACACACACACACACACACACACACACACACACACACACACACACACACACACACACACATACACACACACAAACACACATACACATACACTCACACCCAAAAACACACACACATACACTCACACACAAAGACATACACACACAAACAAGCACACACATAAACAAACACACACACACACACACACACACACACCACACACAGAAAGAGAGAGAGAGAGAGAGAGAGAGAGAGAGAGAGAGAGAGGGAGATTGAGAGAATTTCCCTCCACTTCACACACACACACACACACACACACACACACACACACACACACACACACACACACACACACACACACACACACACACACACACACACACACACACAGGGGTTCAATCTAGACGGACGTGTGACACCGGCGCTCCGTACCAAATCATCACGTCCAGTGGCATTACCTAAATAGTATCTTTGTATGAGTCAAGCTCAGTACCAGGTTAGACTAAATGATTGTTCATTATTAAAAGGAAAAAAATAATAAGTTTAAACAAGACTGGTAAAAACAGGAAATAGAACCAAGACGAAAGAATACGCTGAGTCATCCCTGAGGTTTGTTTACTACAACAAGACGGAGATTGTAAGTATATGCTTTGCACTTTAAGTATTGCAAAATGGATACATACTTCAGTAAAACAAATTTGGAAAAGAAAAGGGATAAAGGTAAAAAGCAAAATGATGATTTCTACCAAGAACTGGTTGAAGTAGAGACCCACAATAGACTGGTTGAACGTGTAAACAAACTAGAAATGGCTTTCAATAATGAAATTGGTGAAATAAAGAAGCAGATGCACTTGCAAAAGGAAGAAATAGAAAAACTAGGAAGGGAGGCCAATAAGAAAGACACAACCATCAGTGAACTAACCGTGGAATTGAGTACACTTAGGAAAAAAATGAGTGAAATGGCAAGTACAGTAGTCAATCACGAGAGTGTTATGGAAGAGTTCAAAAATGACACAGAGACAATTAGGCAAGTTAGCAGTCTTATTGACCAGAGCAGTGATATTGAGAAGATAACACAAGTAAATGAAGCTGTGCAAAGCTACAAAAATGATGTAGAAACCACGTATGCTGAAATGGTGAAAGTAAAGAAAGATTTAGAAACAAGGGTGGAGGAAAAAAGCATTAAAAAGGAAGTGAAAAGAATAATCCAAAACAATCCAAAGTTAGTCAGAGATTCAGTAGAGATAAACAAATCAATAGTAATCACTGGTATAGAAGAGGATGAAGTTAAAAACAAGATCACAAGAGACAAAAAGGAGATGGCAAATGTAATGAGCTTACTGAAAGAAGTATCAGAGGGAATCTGTAGTAAAGACATAGAGGAACACAAAAGGTTAGGGAAATACGAGAAAAGCAAGACAAGACCTCTAAAGGTGACTTTCCAGAGTGTAAACAATGTGGAAGAGATACTAAAAAATGCAAAGAATCTTAAGGAAAAATGTATGGATAAAAAGATGCCTAACACAAGAGGAACTGGAATTACTGAAAGAGAAAAGGGAGGAAGCAAAAACAAAAAATGAGGGAAGATCAGAAGAGGAGAAGAAGAATTTTTTACAAAGTAATAGGATTGCAGGTACGAAAGTGGTACACAAACAGGATGGAAGAAACAGGAGGAATGTAGTAGAACCATGTCATGACAAGTATATAAACAAGATGATAAAGTTGATGTACTCAAATATGGATGGAATGGTATCTAAATTACTAGAGATGAATGATTATGTCAGAGAAAATGAACCACAAATAATATGCCTTACTGAAACAAAATTAATACCAAGGATATCAAATGACATACTAAACTTAGAGGAATACAATATATGGAGAAGAGACAGATATTTAAAAAAAGGAGGAAGAATTATAATATTAACTAAGAAAAATCTAAAAGTCAAGGAAATAAAACTAGATATACCATCACAAGTAGAACTGATTGCAGTAGAGATCGACACATCTGAAGATAAAGTAATTTTAGCCAATTTGTACATGCCACCCAGATCAAACACATGGGAAAGAGACGAATATGAGGACCTGGCAGAGAGTACAATTCAGAGTGTAAGATCATTGCTACATAAAATGGAAGAGAAATCGGAAAGAATTATACTAACTGGGGACTTCAATACAAATATAAATTGGAATACTCTAGATATAAATAGCCAAGAAAGCTGTTGGGACCAAAAGCTCCTGGATCTCGTACAAGAGTTTTTCTTAACGCAACATGTGAGGGAAACCACCAGAAAAAGAGGACTTGATGTACCTTCAGTGCTAGATCTAATATTTACAAGGCAAGAAAGTGATATTGACAGTTTAATATATCACCCTCCACTCGGCAAAAGCGATCATGCAGTACTAAATTATAACTTCAGGATAGCATATGACATAGTAAACAGCAATGATAGTTACAAAAAGAGCCTAAACTATAAAAAGGGAAATTACCAAGACCTAAAGAAGTATTTCTTAGAAGTTGATTGGGAAAATGAGCTTAGAGGAGAAGATTTAAATGCTGTATATAAAAATTTTTGTGAATTTTATGAAATAGGAGTCCAGAAGTACATCCCACAGTACAAAGAAGCGGATAAAAAAATACAGAAATGGTTCAATACAGAATGTAAAAAATCAAAAGAAAGAAGAGATTTGATGTGGAATAGATACAGAAGACACAATAGTGAAAGGGCGTATAATAATTACAAACAGGCAAGAAACGACTATACAAGGATAAGGAGGGAAGCCCAAAAACAGTTTGAGGAGGATATAATAAATAAAAGTAGTGATCAACCAAAGCTGTTTTACAGCTATATCAGAAGCAAAACTAAAGTAAAAGATATAATACAATCCATTACGGACGAGGGAATCACTTATACACAAGAGAAAGATATCTGTGAAGCACTAAATAAGAATTTCCAATTAGTTTTTACAGAAGAAAAAAATTTTGAGAGGGACTATGTGGAACACGCATGTCCACACATACTACCAGATATACAAACATCAGAAAAAATAATACAGGAGGAGTTAAGTGGATTAGACAGAGGAAAAGCAAGTGGTCCTGTTGAAATTTCATGTTGGGTATTACGAGAATGTGCAAAGGAGTTATGTAAACCATTATTTTTAATTTTCAAGAAATCCTTGAGTCAAGGTAAACTACCTGATATTTGGAAAAAGCAAATATTGTCCCCTTATTCAAGAAAGGAAATAGACAAAATCCACTCAACTACCGACCAGTATCACTGACCAGTGTTGTAAGCAAGGTATTAGAAAAACTTATAAGAAAAGCTTGGGTAAATCATCTAGAAGAACACAGTATGATAACAGAAAGACAGTTTGGTTTCAGAAAAGGAAAATCATGTGTTACTAATCTGTTGAGCTATTATGACAGAGTAACAAACACAATACAGGAAAGGGAAGGATGGGTGGGCAGTATCTATTTAGATTTCAAGAAAGCTTTTGACACAGTACCACACCAAAGACTTTTATGGAAACTGTACCATCAAGGTGGAATTCGAGGCAAACTGTTTTGTTGGATGCAAGACTTTCTCATAAAAAGAGAAATGAGGACAGTACTAAGAGGAAACTACTCATCATGGAAAGAAGTGACTAGTGGAGTACCACAGGGTTCAGTGCTGGCACCAATCATGTTTTTAGTGTATATAAATGATATATACAGTAACACTGGAAATGAGAGCTATCTGAATATGTTTGCAGATGATGCAAAAATACAAAGGAGAATTACTAACACAGACTCTTGTAAAGAGCTACAAGAAGAATTAAATAAACTTCGTGAATGGAGTAGTACATGGCAAATGGAATTCAATGTGGACAAGTGTCATGTAATCAAGTTTGGTAAAAGTGGAAAAAGACCTGATTGGGATTATAAGTTAGGAAATAAAACCCTATATACATCAGAAAGAGAGAAAGACCTAGGTGTGATTATCAATAACAGACTATCTCCGGCTGACCACATCAGCGAGAAGGTACGGAACATGTATACACTGCTTGCAAATATGAGAATAGCATTCACATACATAAATGAAGACATGCTAAGAAGGATAATAACATCATTCATTAGACCAACCCTGGAATACGCATCAGTAGTCTGGAGTCCTCATCTCAAAAAACATATAGACAAGATTGAAAAGTTCAAAGGGCCGCTACAAGATGGATACCAAGCTTAAGGGACCTAAGCTACGAAGAAAGATTAAATAAACTGAATCTACCAATACTACAGGAGAGAAGGAAAAGAGGTGACATGATACTGCTATATAAATGCATATCAGGAAAGGAGAAAATAGACATAAATGATTACTTAACATATGGAGAAGCATCAGCAAGAGGACACTGCAAAAAACTGCATAAGAAGAGAGGTGATAAAGACGTAAGGAAATTCAGTTTCCCAAACAGAGCAATTGATCAATGGGATGCACTACCGAATGAAATAGTGTGTGCCAAAACAATTCACAAATTTAAGGATATGTACGATAAATATGGTTTAAGACACGGGACAGTACGAGCTTGACTCATTCCTGTAAAGATACAATTAGGTAAGAACAATTAGTAAGGTAAGAACACACACACACACTCAGAGAGAGAGAGAGAGAGAGAGAGAGAGAGAGAGAGAGAGAGAGAGAGAGAGAGAGAGAGAGAGAGAGAGAGAGAGAGAGAGAGAGAGAGAGAGAGAGAGAGAGAGAGATTCCCTCCACTTCACACACACACACACACACACACACACACACACACACACACACACACACACACACACACACACACACACACACACACACACACACACACACACACACACACACACACACACACACACACACACACACACACACACACACAGATTTCCCTCCACTTCACACACACACACACACACACACACACACACACACTCAGAGACAGCCAGCCAGACAGACAGACAGACAGACAGACGAAGATTTCCTTCCACTTCACACACACACACACACACACACACACACACACAGTCAAAATTCAGCCATGCTCCTAATTACGTATGGTAATGAGTAATGGGGTTTTATTAGTGAGAAGATGGGCTGGTTATTTGTATTTTCCATTTTTGAGCTGTCTGTTTCAGCGTCAGTCTGTCTGTGTCTGTCTGTCCTTTCTGTCATTCTGCCTATATGTCACTCTTTGTATCTGTCTGTCTTTTGCCTCTGTTTCTGCCTTTTTATCTGCCCATATATCATTGTCTTCATCATTGTACTAAATTTCCTTTTAGTCTGCTACTCTGTATGTATTTGTCTGTATGTCTATGTGTCTATTTATTTATCTGTTTGTCTGATTTATTTATGTATATAACTTGATGTAGTGCTGCCTACTTCTTCCTTCACCTTTATCATTCTTATTCTGTGTCTGTCCTCTCTCTTCCTACTTCTTCCATCTTTCGTATCACTTCTCATTACTCTTCCTTCCTTTTCAGGTGGCTTTACATTGAGTGACAACCCAAATGGTTTCCTGTAAACCAGGAAACTATTTAAACGCTGGGTGGTAACCATATAACTAACCCATAAGTGTTCCGGACGTTTCAGCAGGTCTGTTGGCGGAGGGTTAGTGCCCCAGGCAGTAAAACTACTAACTCAAAGATAAACGACCACCCCACATGGGATTATGGTGTCTGGCTATAGATATAGATAGATATTTGTTTGTCTGCCTGTCTGTCCGTACGTCTGTCGCTTTATCAATGTGTGTGCCTGTATATCTAGCTGTTTGTATTTTTATTGTCAAACGATGCATCCAACGAGGAGAATTCTCGACATTCCGCTCTCTGTGCATTTTGTCTCTGCTTAACAGTGACTGTTTCTTACACACACACACACACACACACACACACACACACACACACACACACACACACACACACGCAGGCGCGCGCGCGCCCCAGCGAATACAGGGCATAAATACTGTAGCGTACGTGCAAACAACGAAATGCTGGCATGCATCTCTCTCTCTCTCTCTCTCTCTCTCTCTCTCTCTCTCTCTCTCTCTCTCTCTCTCTCTCAGATTCACGCACACCTACATGCATGCATACATAAACAAAAATTTGTATGAGGAAACTGTAGGAACATGAATGTGTGTGTGTGTGTGTGTGTGTGTGTGTGTGTGGTGTGTGTGTGTGTGTGTGTGTGTGTGTGTGTGTGTGTGTGTGTGTGTGTGTGTGTGTTGTTTGGCCTCTAATGAGTAGGTGTATCATCAGTGTGGCAAGAGATACCAGTAACTCTCTCACAAAAAGATTACACACACAATATATGTATATATATATATATATATATATATATATATATATATATATATATATATATATATATATATATATATATCACCTCATCAGCCATTTGTGTGTCCACTGCAGGACCGGCCTATCCTGACCGAAGTGGGGACGATACAGCCAATGTATCTCTACCAAGTGGCTTAGGCTGTCTGGTAGAGATTGTATATAGGGTGGGAAGTGCTTGTAAGTGTAATTGTAGTGTTGGAGTGGCTTTGGATGTGTGTGTAGTCTGTGAACCAAGTGTAATCGGCCCGCGCAAGCCGACTGGGTGCAAGCATACATTATAGTAAGCGACACTGGTTCAACCACAGCACCCTTTGTGTCCGCCAATGCAGTACGTGGCCTGAAGAACGCTCCCAAAGTTTATTACCCTGGCGGGACGCGAACCCTCGATCTTCAGTGTACGAAAAAGCACACTTTACCACTGTACCACAAAGGCTCTCTCCCTCTGTCTCTCTGGGGGCGCGGTAGCACAATGGTAGCGCGCTGAGCTTGTGATCGGGAGGTCGCAAGCTCGAGCCTCGCCCGGGCTACCGTTGCCGGGAGGGGTAGCGCCCTCCTGTAACCCAGCGGTGCTATATAGCCCTAGTTGTCTAGCTCGGGGAATTCATTTCTCCATTTCTCTCTCTCTCTCTGTATATATATATATATATATATATATATATATATATATATATATATATATATATATATATATATATTCGGATCCAAAGAAAAAAATAAACTGGGAAAACAGTAAAAGAATGCGCAAAATAGAAGAGGAAACTACAGAAAAGATAAAACCCGAAAGAAAACGAGACTAGTGTATGTTACGAGGGTTTACTATAAGAAATGCAGAGGCGAGTAAAAATTGTGGTCTCAGTGGAGCTCATTTAGACCACGGCAAAAGTTAGCGCAGAGTTATAAGGTCAGAGTGACTGGAAGGGAGAAGGACAGGGGAGGGAATGGACCAGGACAGTGGAGGAAAGGGAGTAGGGAAGGAGTAGGGAAGCAGAGGGAAGGAAGAAGAGACACTGGAGGGATGGGAGTAAGGCTAGGAGAGGAAAGGATCAAGGCTGAGCTGTATAGGGAAAGAACAGAACAACGAAGGGAAGGGAAAAGGGCAGAGAAGGGAAGGGAGAAGGGCAGGGGAGGAGAAAATGGGGACGGCAGGAAAAAGGAAAAGTACAGGGAAGGGAAGGGAGTTGGGCAGGAAAAGGTAGGGAAGGGAAGGCAGGCAAAGAACAAAGAAAGGAGAGATAGAGAGAATGAGAAGATGTGGAAGGGATCTGGGAAGTGGGAGGGAGGAAAGGGCAGATGTGGAGAAGGTGGAAATGATTAGGGCGGGGAGTCAAAATGTGGGAGGGGAAAGGAGGAGAGAGGTAGAATGAAAAATAAGTGATTAGGGAGGGAAGTGAAGGGAAGATATGTGTAAGGAAGGGAGGGGAAGGGATTTGGACATGGGAATGGAAAGACAGAGTAACAGGAAAGGGGGAGAAATAAAGTTGGAGGGGAAAGGATTGGGAGGAGAGAGGGAAAGGAGAGATGAGTACTGGAGAGGAAGGGAAAAGGGGAGAGTGATGGGACTGGAAAATTGGATAAAGATGAGGGTTGGAAGGAAGGGATAGGAAGAAGGAATGGGTTAGAGAGTGGAAGAGGGGAATTTCGATGGAAAAGAGGAAAGGGAGAAGTAAGAGAAGGTAAGAGGGAGGGGATAATTGGTTAAAGCAAGGAGTGGAGGAGATAAATGAGGAATGAAAAAATGAGAGGGTGAATATGAAGGGCAGGATGGGAAGGAAAGAAAAATAGGGATAAAGGACAGAGGAAGTGAAAGGCTGAAATGAGGAAGGAGAAGAGGGAAAGGGATGGGTAGAATATGGGATGGAAATAGGTAGGGGAGAGGAAGGGGAAAAAATATTGAGAGGATAGTACAGGAGAGAGGAAAATGGAGAGAATCGGGGGAGACAGCAGAGGGGAGTGGGAGGAGAAAGAAAGAAGAGAGGGACGGGAAGACGAGGATGAGGGAGAACAGAATTCAGGGACCTGAGTGGAGCAAAACAAGATAATTGTATAGTATTATGGAAAATGGGGGTAAATGGGGGAAGGAAAATGAGGGAGAGACGAAGAAGGAAAGAGGGTGAGGAATCATGAAGTGGAAGAGGAAGACAGAGAAATAAAAATGACAGAGAGAACATGGAAATGGTAGTAAAGAAATGGGAAAACTAAGAGAAGAGCAGGATGAAGCTAGGAATGAAACGTAGAGAGGGAATGGAAGACTGGAGTGTGGACAGAGAACGAGAGAGAGATTATGGAGAATAAGTGAAGGCGAAGAGAGAGGGTATGAAGCAGAAACAAAGTGAAATAGATGAGAATACGGAGGTGAAGGGAGAGGGAGGAAAGAGAAGCTTTGGAAGGAATTAGAGGAAAGGGTTATGGAATGGAAGGATATGATGATAAGAATGAGAAGAAGGAAAGAAAGAAAGAAAAACAGAGTTCAGAAAAAAATGGCCAGTGATTTGCTGACAATAATAAAGTAAGCTAGCCTTTCAATAGGTAGGCAGACAGATAGATAGAAAGACAGTTTATATATATATATATATATATATATATATATATATATATATATATATATATATATATATATATATATATATATATATATATATATATGACAAAGAGGAGGACAGATATATTGTCTGGATGAATTATTGTAAGGTAGTGGGCTCCTTAACATCTTATTTTTGTGGGCCAACCTGTGATCTTGACTGCGTGATATGTTTGTGAATTATTCTTATCCCTTTAATATTGGCAATGTTTGCATGGGTAATAAATATGATGGTAGCAGCAGTAGCGGCAGCAACAACGACAGCATATTGCAGTAGTAGTAGTACCTGCAGCTACAACCCCAAACTCATCTGAACGCAAAATCTGTGGACTGCATGGGACAGGGAGGAGGACTGAGGAGCGTTTGAATGGCCGGGCAGCTTCACCACCCGGTTATATCTGCGCCACCACGTGAAGGCGTCCCTCCTCACCATGTATTAATGTTGATATGATTGTATTAACTTTAGTGCTTACATACCACCTTGATATTTTCCTGTAGTTTCTCTGTTTTATCCAAGTAATATAAGAGTAATTTATATTCATCTATCTATCTGTCTATCTACCTATCTATCTGTCTATCTGTCTATCTATCTATATCTCTATCTCTCAGACTGTCCATCACTAAACGTCTTAATCAGCAAATACTGGCCAAAGACGAGCCGCCTCATATCCAGTCTTTCTGCCGCTATGAAGTTGCCATTTTCTCCAACCTTCCGCACCTCAGTCTATGCCTCTCCACCCTAACCCTCCATGGCCTCCTAGGTCTCCCTCCTCCCCACGTATCACACAAGAGCATATTTTTGTCAAAGGTGAGATTCTATAAAATGTGATACAATAGTACATAGTAAGCTTGAATATAATACGATGTTCTTTATCCTTCGCCTAAAATGATACTTGTGTTAGATATTGTTATTTACTTATTCATTTCTTTTTTAGTGCCCTGGGTTTCTCTTGAGTGGTACAAAATCGTCCAACGTTAGATGATAATGAAATGCAGTTGGTGTGTCTTTAACCACTAAATGGTTATCGTGCCATTTTTTTATTCTACATTTGTATCGTTTTGCTTCATCTGGATCCCACCTATCCCTTTTATAATAGCCATAAATAGATGATGATGATGATGACGATGATGATGATGAGGAGGATGCTGATGGTAATGCTGCTGCTGCTGCTGATGATGATGATGATGATGATGAGGAGGAGGAGGAGAAGGATGTTTGTTGTAAAGTGTTAAAGATGATGATGATGATGATGATGATGAATGAGTAGGGAAGAAATGCTAGTGTCCTTCCTAAACCCAAATGACGGAAGTGAGCCGAGATGATAGTGGAGGGAAGGTAAGAGAAGATGAAGAAGTGGAATATAAGTGATTAGAGACAGGGGATGAAGGACGAAAGAGAAAAAAAAAATAGAGATGACTGGAGGAGGAAGAGGAGGGCGAAGGACTGAGAGATAAGGAATGTGGTATGTAAAGGAATAGAGGGAGACGAAGAGGGGTGGAAGATGAGGAGAAATGACGAACAGGACGAGATGACTAAAAGGATGAGAGAGAGAGAGAGAGAGAGAGACATAATGGATGTAAGTATTGGATGGGGGTGGGGGGGCTGGGACGGACGGGAGAACAAGCAGACAGGCAGAGAGACAGAAAAGATAAAAGACAGAGATAGGCATTGAGACATACAGAAAGGCAGGAAGACACGGAGAGAGAGACAGGCCGACACGTAAACAGACAGACAGACAACGCTAAGACAGGCAGACAGGCAGACAGGCAGGCACAGACAGACGGACAGACACACAGGCAGGAAGAGAGACAGACAGACAGAGACATAAGCAGGAAGAGGAGCAGGCACGATGGCAGATAGACAGACACACAGAGACTGACAGACAAACATAAAGACAGACAGACAGAAACAAATAAAGACAGACGGACAGACACGGAGACAGACAGACATACAGACGGACAAAGAGATAGCCAGGCAGTCAGCCAGACATACAAACATACAAACAAACACGGACAAGGACAGACAGACATATACGCGCGGACACAGATAGGCAGACGAAGACAGGCAAACAGACGTGGGGACAGACGAAGAAACACACACACACACACACACACACACACACACACACACACACACACACACACACACACACACACACACACACACACACTGACTGAGACAGGCAGGCAGACAGTCTGACAGGGAGACTGACTTGGAAAGACAAACAACCAGACAGACAGACAGACAGACAGGCACGGTGCCAAAGAAGACAGACACAGAAACAGACAGAGACAAAGGGAATAAGAAAGAATTACAGTAAGAGAGATAGCACGAAAAGCAAAAGATGGTGAAGGGATGGGAAGAGATATGTAAAAGCGATGAAGAATGATTGATCGAAGAGGAAAGAGGGGGTGGTGGGAGAAGACGATATCAGAAAGGTAAATAGAGGATTGTAATAGAATGAATCGAGACAGAGAGGGATGTCTAGAGGATAGAAATATAGATGCAAAATGTAGAGGTCTGGATGATGATGGAAAAGGAGGTGGACAGAGAGAGAGAGAGAGAGAGAGAGAGAGAGACCCAGAAAACAGAGGGGAAGAAGGGGTATAAGAGAGGTGTAAGATATATACAGCAGATAAGAAAATAGGAACTGATGAAGGAATTAAATAAAAAGAACGATGTGGAAAAACGGAAAGCCAAAGAGAATGGATTACGACAGAGAGATCACAGAGTTGGAAGGAAAGGAAGAAGAGGGATATGGAAAGAAGAAAGTATAGGGATGAAAGACGAAAAAGGACTTGGGTGCAGGGAAGGCAAGGAAAAAAAAAAGATCAGTGGAAAGGAATGAAATGTTGAAGAATAAAGAGTGACGGAAAAAAAAAATATACGTCTGAGGAAGAGAAAGAGGTAGTTTAAGAGAAAGAGGACTAACACACTGAAAAAGAAAGACCCAGGATGTAGTGGCAGGAGAAGAGGAAAGGGGTGATGACGAAGAGAAAGGTGAGAAAATATTATGGTCAGTGGAAACCAGATGACAGAGCAAGGGAAGAGGAGGAAGGGAGAGAAGGAAGATGGATGCAAGAGGAAGGAGGTCGAGATTGAAACAAGAGGAAGCAAGAGGAAGATGTGGGAGGAGAGGAAGGAGGGAAGAAAGACGTAAGAGAGGAGAGAATATACGGTAATGAGGGAAAGGAGGTTGGCATCGAGAGAGAGAGAGAGAGAGAAGCGATATAGTGCAGTAAGATGAAAACAGACGAGGAAAGGAAAAAGGAGAAAGACATAAAAAGGAAGAAAAAATCTATAGGTGTGTTAGGGATCCGAGATTTTCGAAAACACGAATGATAAGTGAAAGGAGTCGTGATTCCTGTTTTACTGTGAATTTGAATGACAACTCTCCTCCTTGTGTCTTCCTTCTTTCTGTATCTATATTTAACCCACCTCATTGATAACAAAGGGAAACTGGATGATGATGATAGTTGGTTAGTGTGTTGGACGAGGAGTACGAGATAAAGAGAGAAAGGAGACGAAAAGACAGATAGAAGAAGGTAGCTAGCGATAGAAGGCAGTGAATACTGAACTGAACTGAACTGGGAACTAAATGGAGGACAAAGAAACGGATGGAGAGAATGAAAGGCAGGATGAATAGGATGAAGGAAAATGAAATTGGTCACTAAAAACAAAATAAGTAAGGACGAGAACAGTGCTGTTTTTACTCTAATTTGGCCTAAAACTGCCATCTTTTCATGTTAAATAATGATATGTAACAACAGACTGACACTACAATATCGTGCTAGTCACGAAGAAGTGCTGTGGAAAGGATCTAGAGCCGTAACAATGCATTTTTCTGCCGCTGAACTACGTGAAATAAGATGCAACAAAACGACTATCTGGACTAAGTTAATGTTAAAAAAGAACCATAGTATAACAAACGGATGGTGCTTGAAGGATGCTAACCCATTCGCTACCAGTGGTCTATTCCAAGTTGAATAACATCGTCTTGAAAGTACCATAACTAAACAGGAAAGTTTTCGGGATATTGTTTATGGAAAATGTTTCTGACGGAGCTTGAGGCCAGCCCCTTCAAAGCCAGATATCTTAACACAACTGAACACATTCTTCAAGTGGAAGCAGTAGCAGTAGTAGTTGCAACCCCAAATTAATTTGAATGTGAACCTGGTGGACTGCAAGATGAAGTTACTCTCCTCTTGCAGCCTGCCATCCCCCCTTCTTTCAGGGAAGAGAGAGGAGATGAGGAACGTACGAGAGAAATGAGTAGGTTGGTTAAATCGGTGCCATTGCATGAAGGCATCTCTCACTAGCAACTTAATGAAAATAAGAAAATAATGTGAAAGACGTCAAAGTAGTAAAGAGGTTAAGAGCTATCAATAAGCGAAGCAGTGAATTGTGAGTGTGTAAGAAACATGAAAAGCAAGAATGGAGAAGTATAAAAAAGGTATGGAGATTAGATGGGGTTGAGACAAAGGAACTGCAAAACAGATGCGGCAGATGAAAGAGAGTGCAAGATTAATATTAGTCGGAGGAGAAAGCAGGAGAAATTGTAAGAAATGTGAAATTAAAAGGAAAAAAAATGAAAACGCGATGAGTAAAATTACCTTCAGCTGCATGCAGACATGACTCACACACACACACACACACACACACACACACACACACACACACACACACACACACACACACACACACTTAGATAAAAAGCATAAATAAAGCAATGCTTATACAAACAATTAACTTTCAACAAAGAAAGAGAGAGAGAGAGAGAGAGAGAGAGAGAGAGAGAGAGAGGAAAAACTGACGGATAATCAATACCAGCTAGTCATCTCAGACCTTGGTGTATCATCCCCACCCCAGGCCAGTTATTCCCAGCTTGTCACCCAATCCCAGATAGTCACCCTGGTTCAGCCGGTCACCCCACACCAGGTAGTCACACTGACCCACTGATCATTCGCTCTAGCTTGGTATTCCACCCAGCAAGTTACTCTCACTTCAGCTAGTCATGACATCTAGTCATCCCAGCTAGTCACCCCCACCTAATCATCCCTTCAAGTAACCCTATTTAGTCAACCAAACTCCAAACTAGGCACATTACCCCGGATATTTACTCCACCCTAGCTAAACACCATCCACAACTGGTCAACTCCACACTGTCTATACTCCGCTCACTGAAGTTGGCCTAAAGCTACCACTTCTCCATACAAATTGCTGAACAAAAGCAAAAGCACTAGAATTTGTGCTAGTCGCGAAGATGTGCTGAAGAAAGGATGTAAAGCCTTAATATTGGCTACATCAAAATAAACTGTTAGACTGAGAGACGGAAAAAGAAAAAAAAAAGCACCATGTTAAGGTAAGCGAATTATAATCACCCCATCTCAAGCTCATGACACTTTTGATAGACTCGCTTTATTTTCATCTTACGTTACTGTGTTAATCCTAAAATCTGATTATTGTGTCGTGATTATGTGGAATTTAATGACCCATAGTTACAACGCAGAAATGAGTCTCTTTGGTTATTGGTCGAATTAAGTCTCCAGTGTGTCTAAACTTGACCATCAACTGAGCTGAAAGGGTAATGGGATATTAAACTTAGAACAAGCACACTGTAATCGCCCTACTGCAGCTAGTCACCCTTTTCCACCTGTTTACCAGTAGTCATCCTGCCCTAACTAGTCACCCTAGTTAGTGATGCCGGCATAAGGGGTGACAACAGGGAACGGGTGTAGTGGGCAGATCCTTCATTGTCTGAGACGCTAACGATCGTCCAATGAGAGCCCCTCTCACAATGGACGTTCTTTGTACACGGAGAGAGAGAGAGAGAGAGAGAGAGAGAGAGAGGCTAACGTATTTTACTAACATTCAGATATTTTGATTCTTGAAAATACTGTTAACACCGAACTGGAAAAGGTGTCTACCTGGCTGACAGCAAATAAATTCTCTCAATATATCTAAGACTCATTTTATACTCCTCACTGGAAATAAATACTACATTCATATTTTAAATATCAAGTTATGAAATAACATCATTGAAAGAAGTAATACTACAAAATTTCTTGATGTAAAAATCGACCAAGAATTATCATGGAAGGATCATATTGAATATATTTATGATAAAGTAGCTAAAACAATTGGCATAATGTACAAGTTAAAGGATACCCTACTTACAGAGGCACTAAAATGTATATATTATACCTTAGTATATCCTTATTTGCAATACTGTAATGTGGTCTGGGGCTCTGCAGCGAAATCAAACTTGCAAACATTACTGCTACTTAAAAAAAAAAAAAAAAAAATGAATAAGGGTTATATCGAGAGTAAGATATAGAGAACACACTGTCTCATTATTTTGCGACATAACACTTTAAAAATGCATCATATTTTTAACTTGGAAGCAGATAAGCTTATACATAGCCAAATAAACTGCCCTTCTATTATGCAGTTCCAAAGCATATCCAATGTACATTCACATAATTTGAGAAGCAGTAACTTGTAAAAACCTCTTAAACCACGTACAGAAGCTCATAAAAGATTTGTTACGTATTCCTTTCACGGATCCACCTGGTGAACAAGCCTACATCTTTTCTATCCTTAATGACCTAGAGCAGCTTGTACAGCACCCTACCCGTATCCCTGACCGCCTTGGAGAGAGCTCCAACATACTTGACCTCTTCCTCACAACTAATCCTTCTGCTTACTCTGTTAATCTTTTCTCTCCGTTGGGCCCCTCCGATCACAACCTTATTACCTTAACCTGTCCTATCACTCCGGTACGGCCTGTGGACCCTCCAGGGAAACGTCGTCTGTGGCATTTTGGAGCCGCGAACTGGGAGGCCCTCAGACAGTACTTCTTTGATTTTCCCTGGAATGATTATTGCTTCCATGGCCGTGAGCCATCTGAGTGTGCCTTGCGCATTACGGAGGTTATTCTCTCGGGCATGGAAGCATACATTCCTTTCTCAAATCCTTTGACTAACGCAAGAAAGCCTTGGTTTAATCACGCTTGTTCTAATGCTGTCCGCAACAAGGAGAAGGCCTACAAAAGGTACCGGAGCCAACCCACCCCTGAATCACATCATCTTTACGTTTCTGCCCGGAATCGTGCTAAGTCTGTTCTTCGCTCTACTAAAAATAATTTCATCCATACTAAATGCTCTCAACTCTCCAACTCGAATTCTTCTCGCTCCTTCTGGCACCTTGCCAAAAAAATTTTCTTTCTAACAACTTTACCTCATCATCCTTCCCTCCTCTTTTCTACTCTGATGGTTCTGTAGCTATTTCTTCTACTGATAAAGCAGATCTCTTCACACAGACTTTCTCCTCCAATTCCACCTTAGACGATTCCGGTGCTGTTCCTCCATCACTTCTCCCCTCTGACTTCCTCATGGCTGACATTAAAATTTCTTCAGTTGATGTATTTTCTGCCATCACTGGCCTCAGTACTAACAAGGCATATGGGCCTGATGGGGTCCCTCCTGTTGTTCTCAAGAACTGTGCTTCTGTGCTTACACCCTGCCTAGGCAAACTCTTTCGCCTTTGTCTGTCAACTTGTACCTTTCCTTCTTGCTGGAAGTTTGCTCTCATTCAGCCAGTCCCAAAGAAGGGTGACCACTCCCAACCCTCCAACTATCGTCCAATTGCTTTAACGTCCTGTATTTCAAAAGTTTTCGAGTCAATTCTTAATAGAAAAATTTTAAGGCATCTTTCCTATCACAACCTTCTTTCCGATCGTCAGTATGGGTTCCGTCAGGGACGCTCCACTGGCGATCTTCTCACCTACCTTTCAGACTCCTGGTCATCCTCCTTTCAGGACTTTGGCGAAAGCTTTGCCATTGCACTTGACATCTCAAAGGCTTTCGATCGAGTCTGGCATAAATCTTTAATTTCCAAACTGCCCTCCTACGGTTTCTATCCTTCTATCTGTGCCTTCATCGCTAGCTTCCTTTCTGGTCGTTCTATAGCCGCTGTTGTAGACGGCCATCGTTCTTCTCCTAGATCTATCAACAGTGGTGTTCCTCAGGGCTCTGTCCTATGACCAACTCTCTTCCTTTTATTCATCAATGATCTTCTAAGCTGTACATCTAACCCTATCCACTCATACGCTGATGACTCCACCCTTCACCTTTCCATTCGGTTCCCGCAACGCCCATCTCAACAGTTACTTCAAGAAACAAGGGATGAGGCTATGGCACACCTAATGTCTGACTTGGCTCGTATCGCTGACTGGGGTAAAAATAATATGGTTGACTTTAATGCATCTAAGACTCAGTTCTTACACCTATCAACCCGACAAAATCTTCCACAGGTATACCCATTAATGTTTAATAATATTCAGCTTAATCCTGCATCATCCTTGAACATGCTTGGGGTTTCATTTACTCGGGACTTATCTTGGAAAGACCATATTACATCTCTTGTAAAATCTGCTTCCAAGAGATTGGGTGTGCTAAGCCGACTCCGCTCTTTCTTTACCCCTGCACAACTGTTGACTCTATACAGAGGTTTTATCCGCCCCTGTATGGAGTACAACTCTCATGTGTGGGGAGGCTCCCCACATGCAGCTCTTCTCAATAGGGTGGAGTCAAAGGCTTTTCGTCTCATTAACTCTCCTCCTCTTACTGACTCCCTTCAACCTCTGTCTCTTCGCCGCACTGTTGCATCTTTATCTCTTTTCTATCGCTACTTTAATGGTCACTGCTCCTCTGAACTGTCTGCTTGCATTCCTCCACCTCTACGACGGGCGCGTAGCACCCGTCTGGCAGCAAACTCTCATCCCTTTTCTGTCCAACTCTCTAATGCAAGAGTTAACCGTTACTCCCAGTCTTTCATTCATGCAACAGGTCAGCTCTGGAACTGTCTCCCTCTGTCTGTATTTCCTGCTGCCTATGATCTCCAGTCTTTCAAACGCAGTGTGTCCAGGCATCTCAAAATGATCGGATCTTGAATTGGCTCTCTTTTGTATTTTGTTTTTCTCTTGGAGGGAACTGTTACTGCGGGCCATGGCCTTTGGTTCCTTCTTCCTCGCATAAAAAAAAAAAAAATAATAATAATGTGAAATGAATTACCCACTGAACTTAAGTGTATCAGTAACAAGATTAACTTTAAGCAAAAAGTGAAGATAAGAAAAAAGTGAAGACTTTTTTACTTAACAATCGGTGACTTGTAACATTAAATACTGGATTTAAAGTCTAATGATATGGGCACCGTCCTAATTTAATGTATGTATATAGTGTGTATGTATTTATATGTGTCTATCTACGTTGATTTTATTGCTAAAGATGAAAACACAAACTAGCTACCATGTGTGTAATGTCTACCATTCATAATGTGTTGATATAATTTCAATGGAGCTCAAAAAATAGTTCAGTTCATGAGCTCAGCCTTGTATACTTATGTATGAGAAAAAAAATCCCAAAACCATGTAACTTTGTTTAAATAAGGCAAATAAAATGATTGACTCTGAGTTTGACTTAGAGAGAGAGAGAGAGAGAGAGAGAGAGAGAGAGAGAGAATCATCATCTGAATTCTAGATTCCAGAATTACAGATGGGGTAGACAAAATCGCAAAACAGGATGAAGAGACGCTACTACATCAGCTGAAGTGTTAATGAAAGCATTATCTAAACCTTCTTGTTAAGAAATATTATCCAAGGTTACTGCAATCGCTTAGTGGACGCAAGAACACCACGTAAGATATCATTGCACTGAAGCAGTTAATGTCAAAAGCAAAACTTCTCCAACACTTACCTGTTGGGTGTGGCAGTGGTCGGTGTTACATGAACTTCTTTTTTGTGTGCTAGGACTGTGAAGCAAAAACAAATATGTCATGAGAAAGAATGATGCGCTTTATCGTCTAGGGAGGAATGAGAAATATGGAAATCAGACCCCCTGTGACGGGGGGGACACAATCTGGCCGCACTATGGGGTGGTACTACTACTCTGTGGCCACGTTGTGTTAGGAAGAAATCTGCCACCGTATTCCCTGCGTGTCGTAAAAGACGACTAAAAGGTGCGGGGTGAGGGGACTAGGGACCCCCTCCTCTGTTTTTTAGTTCCTAAAAACAGACAGGCCACAGAACGAGATGGGGGATTGAATTATCCCCGTACCCTGAAGATTTGGTCTATGAATGTGCGTGGATGTAGTACGATTGAGGCTAAAAGGGAGGAGGCTGGGAGAATGTAAGAAAAAAGTTGGATGTGTTAGTTTTGAGTGAAACAAAGATGAAAGGGAAAGGTGAGTCTAAGTTTTGGAAGTGTGAATGGAAGATTGTCAGGTGTTGATAAAGGAAGGGGAAGAGAAGGTGTGGCCTTGTTAGTGAGCCCGGAAGTGCAGCAGTGTGTATTTGAATGGAAGGAGGTGTCATCAAGGCTAATGTGGGTGAATGCAGAAATTTGAACGTGAGTTGTGGGTATTTGTGAGTGCATCTGGGCCTGTTAGTGAAAGGGATGAAGAAGAGAGGGAGTCTTTCTGGAATGTTGATGAGTATCTGCAGAGTTTTGGAGCGAATGTGAATGTGGTAACGATGGGAGATCTGAATACTAGAGTGGGAAATGTACCAGTTGAAGGTGTAGTTGGTATGCAAGGTGTGCAAGGAAGAAATGAAAATGGGGAACGAATGATAGGGATGTGCACTGAGCGAGAGATGGTGATTGGAACTACCTTGTTTGAGAAGAAAGATGTAAGTATACATGGGTAAGACAGGAGGGTGGAAGAGCTGTTGATAGAGCATTGATGGCCTATGTGGTGGTGTCTTGGAATGTAATAGGAATATTGTTGGATGTAAGGGTTTTGAGAGGGGAGGGTGGAGGTATGTCTGACCACTACCTGGTGGAGAGAAAGTTAACAGTAAGTATGAGCTGGGTGAGAGCTAGGAGAGTTAGGTGTGGCAGGGAGGTTTTGAAAGTGAGTTAGATAAAAGAAAGAAAATGATAGAGTATCAGGAGAAATTGAAAGATGATTGGAATGCAGTGAAAGATCAGGAGAATGGCAGTGTGGAGGAGGAATGGCAGTTGTTTAAGGGTGCTGTGGTGGGGCATGCGGAAGAGGAGTGTGGTGTGAGAGGAGTGGGTGGTGGTGTAAGAAAGGGAAGTAAATTGTGGTGCGAGGAAGTTAGTATGGCTGCGACTGAGAAGAGACTTGTGCATATGAAGTGTGGTTGCAGAGGAAGGATGAGGTGTCATATGAGAGGTATAAGGAAAAGAGCAATAGGGCGAGAAGGGCTGTGCGTGATGCTTAAGTGGCAGAAGATGCGAGGTGGGGTAGGCAGTTGACTGAGAATTTTCCACAGAATAAGAAAATGTTTTGGAAGGAGGTGAAAAAGGTGTGAAAGGGAGACTCTGGGAAGGAAGAGCGACGCAGAGGATGGAAGGATATTTAACTGAAGTGGATGTAGCAAGGAAGAGATGGGCAGAGTATTTTGAAAGATTGTTTAATGTAGAGGAGGAAAGGGAGGCTGAGACTGGCAGATGGAAGGGTGCAAAGAATAAATGTGCTGGGAGAGTTGAATGATTCTTTGATCACAAAGGGGGAAGTGCAGGAGGCAGTAAAGGAGATGAAAACAGGGAAAGCTGCAGGTTTGGATGGGTGTGCTGTGGAATACCTGGAAGTTGGTGGAGCGACTGTTGTTGACTGGTTAGTAAGATTGTTGAATGTGTGCTTTGTGAAAGGTATGGTGCCAATTGACTGGGCAAGTGCTTGTATGGTCCTGTTGTATAAAGGTAAGGGTGATAAGTATTAATGTACTAGCTTTAGAGGTATAAGTCTGTCGAGTGTTGTAGCTAAGGTGTATGGCAGAGTGTTAATTAAGAGAGTTAGAGAGGGTACAGAGGGAGTGATTGGTGATGAGCAGTGTGGCTTTAGGAGAGGGAGGGGTTTGCTGTGAGACAGGTGTGTGAAATGCATTTAGCAAAAGCTAAGGCTGTGCTTTGAGCATTCATGGATTAGAGAAAACATGTGATAGAATTGATAGGGAGACTTTGTGGACTGTTTTAAGATTGTATGGACTTGATGGTAGGTTGCTAAAAGGAGTGAAAAGTTTTTATGTAAATAGTAGCTGGTGTGTAAGAGTGGGAAATACTGTGAGTGATTGGTTTCCCGTGAGAGTGGGGCTGTGGCAGGGATGTGTGATGCCGCCTTGATTGTTTAGTATTTATATGGATGGTGTTGTAAGGGAGGTGAATGCAAGAGTGTTAGGTGGAGGTCTGAGTCTGGTGAATGTTGATGGTTGAGAGTGGAATCTGAAGCAGTTGCTGTTTCCGGATGATACTGCACTGGTGGCTGATTCAGAGAGATTGAGACAGTTGGTAGAGGAGGTTGGAAGGGTGTATGAAAGGAGGAAATTGAAAGTAAATGAGAATAAGAGTAAAATAATGAAGTGTACGAGGTTGGTAGATGGTAGGAGGATGAATATAGTTTTGAATGGTGAGTTGCTTGAGGAGGTAAAGTATTTTAAGTATTTAGGGTCACATGTTGCTGTGGATAAAAGAATAGATGCAGAAGTGAAGTTCAGAATGAATGAAGTAGGAAAGGCGCTTGGAGGAATGAAAAAGTGTTTAGATGTCGTTCGCTTATTACAGATGTAAAGAGACGGCTGTATGAGGGTGCTGTAGTACCGACTGCTTTATATGGGGCTGAAAAATGAAATTTGGGTGTAGCAAGGAGGAAAAGTGTGAATGCAATGGAATGAGGTGTCTGAGGAGTATGTGTGGAGTGACGCGTATGGATCGAGTGACAAATGATGAAGTGCGAAGGAGAACTGGTATTGTGCGGAAGATGGCTGATCGAGTTGAGTAGAGGGTGTTGCAAAGGTTTGGGCATATGGAGAGAATGGATAATGAGCGATTGGTGAAAAAGACAACTAGATTTGATGTGAGAGGTGTAAGACTGAGAGGAAGACCACGCATAGGATGGATGGACAATGTGAAGAGAGCGTTGGATGCAAGAGGGATGTCTGTTGAGCAAGGAAGAGTGGCTGTGCATGGTAGAAATGATTGGAGAGAAGTTGTGAATGAATAATTGTTGATGCAGCCCTGAGGGGATATTCTCCTGCTTTTGGTCTGATCAGCTGATCAGGTCAGGTGCGGGTAAGTGGATGGGTCCATTATGATGTTGCAGGGGTAAACCAGCTCTGCTTTCGGGCCCTGTTGCAGATGTCACTGATTGCACTGTGCAGTTGACCCTTGTGCAGTGTGGTGCAGTGATGATCTCTCCCTTCTCCCCTTGGGGCTAAGATGCAAATGAATGAGTTTGAGTGGATGAGTAAATTGGGATTGTGTTGTCCTGTCTATGCTACCTCCCTTTCCTTGGGGGAAGCAGCCTAGGTATATAGATAGATAGATAGGTAGCTCTGCTGTCAGGGCCTTGTCGACAAAATTTTACTCATGGGTGTACCTGCTTCTTTGCTATCCTTAGCAATTTTCTTACAATATCAGGCCATATGAGGTCCACTGTGGGAGAATAAAATGCTATGCTAACCAAACAAAACATAGGCAAGGCTACGCTCTTGCAACCCTCTATCTGACGAAGCACATACCCCCACCTCCCTGCACACCTAACCAAGCATATAACGGCTCTCACTCCCCCCTCAGTCTTTTCTCTTATAAGTGGGCCTAAGGAGAATGCCTTGAGGACACACAACCTGAGTCCTTCAGATTTCTTGTGAAAGTCGCATTGATATCGCTGGAAACATAATACGTTTTACTTTTTCACTATCGAAAAAAAAAAAAACTCTACTTAAGACACAGCATTCTACCAATAAAGAGGCACAAGTCCACTATAAGACACATAACTATGTGAAATTTCGTGACTCCGAAATCTCTATGCCTGGCCAGCCACTCTGCCGCTAAACTCTACAGACGGACACCTATTTATTCCAGTGATAACAACACCCTCCTCTGACTTTGTCAGGTGTAGAGTAAAACTAGTAATGGATGTCTACAGCGAGAGTGATGCATGGAAAAATCGAAGTATTGTAATATATATATATATATATATATATATATATATATATATATATATATATATATCATCATCATATATCATCAGCCGTTTGAGTATCCACTGCAGGACCGGCCTATCCCGACCGAAGTCGGGACGATACAGCCAATGTATCTCTACCAAGTGGCTTAGGCTGTCTAGTAGAGATTGTAGGTAGGGTGGGAAGTGCTTGTAAGTGTAATTGTAGTGTTGGAGTGGCTTTGGATGTGTGTGTAGTCTGTGAACCAAGTGTGATCGGCCTGCGCAAGCCGACTGAGTGCAAGCATACTTTATAGTAAGCAACACTGGTTCAACCACAACACCTCTTGTATCCACCAATGCAGTACGTGGCCGGGTGAACACTCCCAAAGTTTATTACCCTGGTGGGGCGCGAACCCTGGTTCACCCGTGTACGAAACGCACAGTCTACCACTGTACCACAGAGGCTCCATATATATATATATATATATATATATATATATATATATATATATATATATATATATATAGATAGATAGATAGATAGATAGATAGATAGATAGATACATAGATATATATAGATAGATAGATAGATAGATAGATAGATACATTGATTGATTGATAGATAGATAGATGTGTGTGTGTGTGTGTGTGTGTGTGTGTGTTGTATTTATACAGCGACACAGTGGGAACTTTTGTTCTTTCACTTTAACTTGAGCCAGATTTTCGTCCTTTTGCAACATACATCATGTAACTCAGTGGCAGAAAAAGTCAATGTTGCAATCCAGCATCCTTTCCATAATACTTCTTCGCAATAATAAATTCTAGTATTAAGAACTTACTACAACTCAACAATCAAAATGAAATGTTGAAAATTTCAGATCAAGTTATGCTACAACGAGTACAGTACAGTATATGAAAGGACTTATAGCCACACTTCACTTTACATGTCTGCCACAGTTTCAGATTCGAACCTCATGCCCAAAGTACTTGCAGATCCTCATCTCCCTAATACACTTTGTACTCCCCAGTACAATTCCTACTCCCCAGTGTACACTTCATACACCCCAATTCACTTTCCACTCCCGAATACACTATTCAGCTAAAACATGTATAGCGCCTACTCAGCTGCTCTCTCTTTCAGGATATCCAGAGTATTAGCCTCCCTCATCCACCTGCCCCATAGATACATGACCCTCTCCTTCGCCCTCTACAGACTCACTCCCCACACCACATCAAGACGTACGGTACGGCTCCTCTCTCCCCCCTCCCCAGTCCCCCCTTCAGTAGTAGCCCTTTATCTTTTCCCACTGTCCCCCCACCCCGCTATAAAATCCATCCACCTCTTACAACCCAAGAAAACATAAGGCACATCCTCCCCTCACCTAGATTTTCCTCTCTTCCCCTACCCATTACTTACTTCCCTGTGCACACCAAGAAGACTTACCATCACATCCCTCGCTACTCTACTGCCCTTACAACAGCAGCCCTTCATATCTCTTCCCCCTTTTTCCTTTCCCCCATTTATTTCCCTTTCCCATTCTTCTCCCACCTCTTTCCATTCACTTCTCCCCCCTCCCTCTTCCCTTCCACTCCCATTTGAGTCCTTTTCATCCCTCCCTCCCACCTTCTTGAGCCACTTCCCCTTCCCTCCCTCTTCCAGCCCCCATTCACTTCTCCCTCCCCCTTCGCTTTTCCCTCCCCCTTCAACTCTCCCTCTCTCCTCCCACCCACTTCCCTTCACTTCCCCCTCTTCACGTCCAACTCCTTTCATTCACTCCCTAAGCCCCATCAAGACACACAACACCTCCCTCGTTCCTTCCAGCCCCCAGCTCCCCATCAGAAAACTCCAGGGAACATTTGGGCCCTCGTTGTGGAGAGAGTCAGTCAATCCCCCACTCTTCCTTTCTCCTTCCTACCTTCCCACTTTCCCGCTGCTTTCTCACTGATTGGCTGGTTTGGCGCGTCTGGCCTAATGAGCTTGACCAATCAGAGCCTTGGGAGTGAAAAGAGGATGATTCGTTTAGAGACAGAAAGCTAAAACACGGACTAGAATAGCTTTGCATTTGGTTTGGACTGTGCCTATTTCAAATGCTAGGAATGTTTAGTATTCTTCACCACAGTGGCCATCTAAGTCGTTAGAGCTGTGCGTGGATACACATATATGAATGAATGAATACAGATAATAAATAAGTAAATAAAATATTTATTTTAAATAAAACAAAACTATTGAATTTGCGACCGTTTGCGACTACGAATGGCCAAATTTATTAGCTTTTGATGTGAGGCCAACCATTACCTTCAGAGCTGCAGTGAGAGAGAGAGAGAGAGAGAGAGAGAGAGAGAGAGAGAGAGAGAGAGAGAGAGAGAGAGAGAGAGAGAGAGAGAGAGAGAGAGAGAATGGAATATCAGTACATTTATTTGTGACTAAAGGTAACATAAATCCTGTGAACAATTTATTTTTTCGCCAGAGTGCTAAACAGACCATTCAGAGATGTTTACATGAAAGACGATGATGAGTGGAGAAACGCCTAATTAATATTGCCTTTGGAATAACAGCGTTCTGGGAGACTCGAATTAGCCGAGGTTTTGCGAATACTGTAATTATGATTTATTGTCACATGAATAGTCTTCGGAGTTGCCTAGTAACGAGGGAGACTGCATATGACGTGGGTTTGTGTTTCTGAGTGGAAAAGACTTCAAGTGTAGCGATCAACCAGAGTTCACTTGCACCAAAAATTTACTGTAAAACAATGGACGATGCGTTTGAAAAATAATCTCTGGTAAATTCTCATGGATGTGTCTGTCTGCTGTGTTTACCAATACACTTTAATAATTAATGTTTTACAACAAAGAAAACACAATATCTCTCGGAAATATTTGCCTAATTAGGACAAACGCAAACCCCAACAACTCTCCTTTTGAAACCATCGATAATCTGGTTTCAGATACTCTTTGGAACCAGTTTACATCCTTAAAAAAAAAAAAAAAAAAAAAAAAACTGCACCATTTCAAGCGCTTTGAAATGTGGACGAGATATTATGAAATATGGGCCAAGCTACGATGATAGCTGAAATATTATAATATCATTAGGACTGAAGTACTTCATCAATTATATATATATATATATATATATATATATATATATATATATATATATATATATATATATATATATATATATATATATATACACTGTTGTTGCGATTCCAACATAATATCCGCACGCGTGTCTGGGGAGTGTGCTCATCACCATAAGCGTCATGAGCTACTTTTTGAGACTGATTGTGCCATTTTTCCATACATCATAGGACAGAACAGCTTACCTGCCCTACTTGCGGGATTTTATCTCAGTACACAACACATATTTCTCCACCGATCATCTAGTAGATGAGTTTGACTTTTCCTACTTGAAAATAATTTATCCCAGTACATGACACACTTTTATATACTCCACCTGAAACAAATATGACCTGTCCTACTTGCGAGTAATTAATCCCATTACACGACGCATGTTATACGAACAATCATCCGATAGAACAATCCGACCCGCCATACCTGACATGGTTCATCCCGGTACATGTGTCGGCCTAATTTTATGTCAGGGATGTCCTCCAAAATATTGCAACTTTCTCGACACATATCGTACTGTATATTTGAAAACTGACATCTATCTATCTATTTATTGCCAGACGCCATAATCCCGTCAGGGGTGGCCACAAACAAATCGCCTCCACGTCGCCCTGTCCCCCGCCATGTCACTGCCCTGCTCCCAGGTTACACCCTCCTCTCTCATATATCTCTCCACTCCATCCCTCCATCTCATCCTTGGCCTCCTCCTCCCTCTCCCCCCCTCCACCTCACTCACATACACTCTCCTCGTCAGTGTCTCACTATCCATCCTCTCCACATGGCCAAACCACCTCAGTGTGTTTATCCTAATGCTTCCCATCACATCCACAGCCACACCACAACGCTCCTCCACATCCTTATTTGTCAGTCTGTCTATCCATGTGACTCCACAGGCTCCTCTCAAATAACTCATTTCCGCTGCACTCACTCTTGACTTCTGTTCCTCCAACAAAGTCCAAGTTTCACTTCCATAAGTTAAAGTTGGTATCACAATACTGTCATATAGTAACTTTTTCACTTCCATGCTCACTTCCCTGTTTCTTATCACTGCGTTCAGGAAACCAGCAACGTTTCTTACTTGTTGTACCCTGTCAAGGACTTCACCCTCCAAACTTTCATCCTTACTAATCACACTACCCAAATACTTAAATGCACTCACATTTTCCAGTTCCTCCTCATCCAGCCTCACTGTACATTCACTGACTTCTCTTCTCTCGAAGACCATAACTTAGTTCTTCCCAAAATTCACCTTTAGGTTCCGTTCCTTACACACTCTTCCAAATTCATCCACCAAGCCATGCAGCTCCCCTTCGTCTTCACTTAACACAGTATCATCTGCAAACAACAGTACAGGGAGTTTCCAAACACTGCCCTCTCTCAGTAGGGCCATTCCAACATCCACCGCCCTACCTTGTATCTATTTTATAACCCTGTCCATATACAGACTAAACAGCCATGGAGACATGACGCATCCCTGTTTCAGTCCAACCTTCAAGTAGAAAAAATTCACTCAGTTCACTATCCACACACACTGAAGCCTTAGCACCCCTGCATATTCTTCACGGCATTCAGCAACTTCTCACCTAGTCCATATATTCTTAATACCTTCCACAATCCTTGTCTATCCACCCTGTCATATGCTTTCTCCAAATCCATGAAGGCTGCATACAACTTCTTTCCCTTCTCTAGAAACTTTTCCACTAGAGATCTAGAATGATTATCTGATCTACACAACCTCTTCCTTTCATAAAACCTCCCTGTTCTTCTGCAACTATTTCCTATGTCATTTCCCTAACTCTGTCAATAAGTATCGTACAATATACTTTTCCTATTACACTATGAAAACAAATGCCCCTATGATTACCACATATTTCTTTTTCCCCTTTTCCTTTGTACAAGGGAATAATTATACCTGATTTCCAATCCTCCGGGACTCTAGTTTCCTCCCAGGCCAATCTGCACATCTTCCACATCCATTCTACTACTATCTCTCTCCCATGCTTCAGCATTTCACCACACACTTTATCAATTCCTGGAGCTTTTCCCATTTCGACATTCTTCATTGCTTCCACAACTTCCATCTTACTGATTTCTTCTTCTCTTCTCACATCCCTCCTTCTCCCAGCCATTCCCCAGCCACTTATACTTGCATTACTTTCATTCTCTATGTTCAGCAATTCCTTATGCTGTTCTCTCCATCTGCTTACTTTATCTCCCTTCTCCACTAGTAATCTACCATATTTATCTTTCACTTCCTGGCTAACCTCATTGCCACCCTGCCTAACTCTCTTTACCTCTTACCAGAACATTTTCTTACATTCCCTCCTTTTAACACTCAAATTCCTTCCAAATTCTTCATCCACTCTCTTCTTACTCTCTCTTACTAATCTTTTCACCTCTCTCTTCCTCGGATTCCACCACCAGAGGGCAGGACATAAGCAAATCATTGCTGTGTGCGGCTCATATTCCTGGTTTTTCCACTGTTCCTTGCCTTCCAATACCCTTCTGTCATTGCAGGGAACAGCTTAAAGGTCTAGTGCTTACTTCACTGTTGGTTGTGTTTATTTGGTGTTTGGACTTAGCATTTAGTTTGGGGGGAAAATTCAAAACGGCAGACAGGGCCCCCCTGGTCAGGTTTTCTCGTTTCTGCACATGCGCAGTATGACCTGTGTGATGTCATGGATGAGTCACTCAATTTCCCCTGCTACCATTGGTCTGTTCTGTCGTGCTGGTGAAGCTGACGCCCCATTCACCCTGCTACCTGCCTAGGTGTGCAGCATGGAGTACTCGGGCCATGCCACTCTCAAGGACCTTGAAGCTGATCTGGTGCTGAATGACGAGGATGAAAGGACCCAGAGTGACTGGCCACAGCTACTACCAAAGTAGTAGCAGCTGTGGAAGTAGCTACGGAACCAGCACTGTCTGTACCTGCCGCACCTCACCTCGTCGGTCTGGCATCTTCCTCTGCCAAGCACCCCGTGCATAACACCTCAGACAGCAACAGCGAGCCTTCATCCCCTGCTACCAAATCCTCCAAGCAGCAGGAGACTTCTGATCCTCTGCAGAGGGCAACTGCCCTTAGATCCAACACTCCTCACCTCCCGCAGCTTATTCAATCCCTCCAAGTTTTGCCATTGCTTCCTGCCTCTACGCCTCCGGCGTTTGCGCCCAGGGCTGACTACATCACACTTTTATTCAAAGACAGCCCAACTGTGGACATCAAACTTCGATGGTTGTCTGAGGTCAGCCGTACTTTTCACTTTGACCACACCCAAGTGGAGGTCAAGATGTCTGCAATCACTTCCCGTTTTGTTTACATCTCCAGACGTCACAGGGACATTGTAGATGGTGTAACTAAAGGAGAGTTCCTATCCCTTTCATTGGAAATTCAAGACTCACCTGAGAGGCCCCACAAGTTTCCTACTTACCGCCTCACACGTTATCCTGTCTGCATTGATCCCAAATTGGCCAAGGAGCTGCCAGGTATCTACTCAGCCAGACATTTCCACCAGAATGGCACTCCTATCAGTCGGCTGGTAGTCACCTGGAACCTTCCTCACCTGCCACCACCAAGTGTCACCTTCAGCTTTCCCTGCCTGCCATCTTGTGAGTTTCACAAGATGAAGGGCAAGCAACCGTGGTGCTTTTGATACTGGGGCATTGGTCACATCTCCCGCTATTGCTCTGTGCCAGAACAGTGTGCATGGTGCTCTGGCCAACACGACTCTCGGATGTGTTCTCACCGACCCCCTCCACCTGCTTCTGATACAGCCTCGATGCAACCCAACCCGCCACCTCCAGGTACCTTGCACTGGAAATGTCCCCGATATCATCAAGAAGGGGTTAACGTTTGGCATGGCTGCACTAGACGCCAGGCTAACCCTGCCCCCATTGCTATGGGTGAGGCTTCACTAGCATCAGCACCACCACCACTCCACACTGCTGCTCCCCCTGCCTCCACTGTCGGTTTGGACTCAGCTGCAGTCACTGAACTTCGAGATGCTGTTGCCATTCTCAGGACTCGGATTAGGTCACTTACGGCACGTTTCAATGCAATAGAAGCCCGCATTGATGGCTTGGTTAGCAAGCAAGCCACACTTGAGGCAACATTAAATTCACTGGTTGAATCACAAAAAGTCATCATTACGACTGTCACCATCCTTACGGAGAAACTGGACTCCATTGTCACTCCCATTGGACGACTGAATGCTCCCCCCAGGGAGTCTTCCCCTTGTGGTACGCCGCGTAGCATTTCTCATGCCACCACCACTTCCTCATCTGGCCCTTGCAAACGTCATGGCAATGTTCGGTAACATGGCACAAGTGCATGTCATCTCTTGGAATGCCTGTGGTGTTACTGACCAGTCTAAACTTACCGTTCTCAAAGGATATGTATACAGTCACCACCCGGATATCATTTTCATTCAGGAATCCTTTGTTGGTCGTGTGCTACTTGAGGTAGAGGCACCCACTCTCAGTGGTTATGTTTCTTATGTCCATCGAGTTAGAAATGGACTTGTCACGTATGTCCAGTCCTCCATCCAGCACCGCTTCCTCCAAAGCTCTGTAGATGATAAGACAACCTTCCAGCTTCTTGAGGTCACCATTGGAAGCAGCACAATTCGGTTGTGCAACGTGTACTCTGCGCAAGGCAGGTTGAATACAGCTGCTCTCCCAGCTCCCACTATCCATGTCATAATATACTATCTATCTATCTATCTATTGCCAGACGCCTCAATCCCGTTTGGGGTGGCCACAAACAAATCGCCTCCACGTCGCCCTGTCCCATGCCATTTCACTGCCCCACTCCCAACTCACACCACCTCTGTCATATACCTCTCCACCCCATCCCTCCATCTCATCCTCGGCCTCCCCCTCCCTCTTCCCCCCTCCACCTCACTCACATACACTCTCTTCGTCAGTCTTTCACCCTCCATCCTCTCCACATGACCAAACCACCTCAGTGTATTCCTCCTAACGCTTCCTATCACATCCACATCCACATAACAACGCTCCTTTATATCCTCATTTGTCAACCTGTCTCTCCATGTGACTCCACAGGCTCCTCTTAAATAACTCATTTCCACTGCTCTCACTTTTGACTTGTGTCCTTCCAGCAACGTCCAAGCTTCACTTCCATACGTTAGAGTTGATATCACAATACCGTCATGTAGTGGCTTTTTCACTTTCATGCTCACTTCCCTGCTTCTTATCACTGCTTTCAAGGAACCAGCAACCTTTCTTCCCTGCTGTACCTTTTCAAGCACTTCACCCTCCAAACCTCCATCCTTACTCATTACACTACCCAAGTACTAACGTACTCACATTTTCCAGTTCCTCACCATCCAACCTCGCTGTACATTCACTGACTTCATCTCTCTCAAAGACCATCACTTTACTCTTCCCTACATTCACCTTTAGATTCTGTTTCTTACACAACTCTTCCAAACTCATCCACCAAGCCTTGCAGCTCTCCTTCGTCTTCACTCAACAACACAGTATCATCTGCAAACAACAGTACAGGGAGTTTCCAAACACTACCCTCTCTCACCAGGGCCACTCCAACATCCACTACCCTACCTTGTACCTCTTTCATTACCCCATCCATGTACAAATTGAACAACCATGGAGACATGACACATCCCTGTTTCAACCCAACCTTCAAAGAGAAAAATTCACTCAGTTCACCATCCACACACACTACAGCCTTAGCACCATCATACATACTCTTCACACCATTCAAAAACTTACCATCTACTCCATATATTCTTAATACTTTCCACAATCCTTGTCTATCCACCCTGTCATATGCTTTCTCCAAATCCATGAAAGCCGCATACAACTTCTTTTCCTTCTCTAGAGACTTTTCCACTGAAGATAAGAATGAATATCTGATCTACACAACCTCTTCCCTTCCTAAAGCCTCCCTGTTCTTCTCCAACTAATTCCTCTGTTCTTTCTCTCACTCTGTCAATAAGTATTCGACCATACACTTTTCCTATTATACTAAGAAGATCTATGATTACCACACACTTCTTTTTCCCCTTTTCCTTTGTACAAGGGAATAATTATACCTGACTTCCAATCCTCCGGGACTCTACCTTCCTCCCAGGCCAATCTGCACATTTTCCACATCCATTCTACTACTATCTCTCCCCCATACTTCAGCATTTCACCACACACTCCATCAATTCCTGAGGCTTTCCCCAATTTAACTTTCTTCATTGCTTCCACAACTTCTATCCTACTGATTTCTTCCTGTCTTCTCACCTCCCTCCTTCTCCCAGCCATTCCCTAGCCACTTATACTCGCATTACTTCCATCCTCTATGTTCAACAATTCCTTAAAGTGTTCTCTCCATCTGCTCACTTTTTCTCCCCTCTCCACTAGTAATCTACCATTTTTATCTTTCACTCCCCTGCTAACTTCACTTCCACCCTGTCTTACTCTTTTCACCTCTTTCCAGAACATTTTCTTACAGTCCTTCCACTTTACATTCAAGTTCCTTCCAAATTCCTCATCTGCTCTCTTCTTACTCTCTCTTACTAATCTTTTCACCTCTCTCTTTCTTTCTACATATAACTCTCTCTTCCACCTCTCAACTTCTTCCACGCCCCTATTTCTCATCCATTCATTGTATGCTTTCTTCTTTTGTGCCACAGCCTGTCTCACCTCTTCATTCCACCACGCTGTTCCTGGCACACCCCTCCGTCTTCTCTTCATCCCACACACCACATCAAATGCTGCACATATTTCTTCTGTAAATATCCTGCACATACCTTCCACGTCCCCCATCTGCTCCAATTCATATTTGCCCAATCGTTCCTCCACTTCTCTCTTATACTCTGCCTTTTTCTCATCCTCTTGTAATCTTTCCACTCTCCTTACAAATACTCCTTCTTCCCGTCCTTTTCTTCTTCTATTTCTCCATTCTAATTGGACCTTGATTCTGGCCACCACCAAGTAGTGGTCAGAAAGTCCACTTCCCCAACCTCTATAAGCTCTTGCATCCATTACACATTTTCGCATCCTTTCAACCACACACACATAATCAATCATTGCCTTCCTTTCATTCAGTTCACCACCCACCCTTCTCATCACTCGCCATGTATACCTGTGGATCATTTCGTGCCTGAAGAGGATATTGGCTATCACCAACCCCCTCCCAGCACATATGTCCACTAACGCACTGCCATTCTCATCTATCGTAATATACATGGGGGATTATAATGCCCGACACCCTGCTTTGGGGGACCTTTCTGCCACTGTTAACAATAACAGGACTAAACTTCTTGAGTATATTCATTGCAATCAGCTCACTCACTGGGACACCGGTGGAGCCACACTAGATCACGTCCTTACATCCAGCCTCATGGCATCCTGGGTCAGGTGTTCATCTATCCCTGCACTCTTCTCTGATCACATTGCTCTCAGCCTTCATTATTCCCTCCCTGCTAACCTTCTCCTGTACACAGATGCGCTCGCATTGCAATCCCACCCTAGTACTGCCCTACATACAGCTCCTACATGACCAACATTCTTCCCACGTTCGACCTTCGTTGTCCTGAAAAGTTGTATTCATTGCTTGTCAGCTCCACGCATGACTTCTACACCCATTATGTCAGCAGGCCACACATTACGTGCCATCATGGTGCCCATACCTGGACACTGAATAATTGCATCGCTTAGGCAGAGAGGAAGGCGGTGGCAGATGGTATTGCCTTTCAAAGACGACCTTCCCCCGAGTGTCTCCATCGGTATCGATTGTCGAGGGATGATCTAGTTGCTCTCCAGCACTGCATTTATACCGATTCGTGGCATAAACTTACCGATAGCATCAACCATTAAAAGACTGTTGGTTCCATGTGACGCCTTATCATCAAGGTTGTCAAGAAGAAGGCCCCTAGTGTCCACCACAGTCCAGCACAGCATGCACAGGATCTTGTAGATGCCTGGTCTGCACAGTCATGGGCTTGTGCCCTTCCTGCACACATACAGGATGTGCTCTCCACCCAGAAAAACTTTCGTGCACTCCGTCTCACCGCCGCTTTACTGAGGACAGACAATGAGGATGGTGTGGCTATAACTGATGATGAATTGCAACTGGCCCTCACCAGGGGTAGGGTAACGGTTCCAGGTGATGATGGCATCACTTTTTCTGTCCTCTGTGTCCTCCTGAAAGTTACTGGTAATCCCCTTCTCCAGCTGTTCAACCTTTGCATCCGTCTGGGATACATGCCACAAGCCTGGAACCACAGTATAATCGTGCCTATTCCTAAACCTGGTACTGATAAATGCCGACCTGTTTCCTTCACCTCCTGCTTCAGTAAAGTACTGGAATGCATCCTCCTTAAAAGACTCTTGTTTAGGCTGCAGGAGAAGCTCTCGCTCTGACTGTACAGCTTTTTACCACAGCAAGGGACACATCACTGCCTCAAGGAGCTATACACCCTCCCATCCCCCACAAGTGTAGTGGCCTTCATTGATTTAAAGAGTGCATTTGATGTCGCCAACAGAGACATCATCCTCGACCAGCTAGTGGATTTTGGAGTTAAGGGAAACCTGCTGCGATGGATACGTGGTTACCTGTCTAATAGGTCCTCTCGTGTTCTTTTTAAGGGCATATACAGCACTGCTAAGGATTTCGAGCTTGGTACTCCACAAGGTGGTGTCCTTAGTCCTTTTTTCTTATCCTCATACATCGTCTTCACCCTCCTTCCTGACATCCCTGGAACCATGATTACTTGCTGCGCTGATGACATCTGCATTCATTCAAATTCACCTGCAGATCTGCAACGTTTTCTTCACTTGTTTCACAAGTCGGCTTCCAAATGCAGACTCATTATCTCTCTAGAAAAGAGTAGAATCTTCACTTCCCATCCAGCAGCAACACTGCCTGTATTCTCTGTCAGGGATTGTTATCCCTCTGGGCACACAATACCTTTATCTGGGGGCACCTGTACGGAATTCTTCCTCCATTCCTGCAAGACAGTGCGTGCATCCAATTGTTCAGGATCTGCTGACTTGGCTACAGCGGTGCCTAAAATCTCTCAACTGGCTCACCAATTGTGCTGCTGGGATGTGTATTCCTGTAGCACAAACCATATACATAGCATTCATTCGATCAGTTATTGATTATCTCTCCTTTGCTTTTTGTCAACTTTCCACAACAGCCTTACAACCTCTTGAGAAGTTCCAAAATGCAGTAATGAGACTCATCCTGGACTGCCCTGGCTCAACCAGTATTGTCAACATGCAACTTGAACTCAACCTTCCACCATTTGTTGAGAGACTATACTCCATGGTTACATACTTGAGCATTAAGTGCCTGCATTATCCTCACCTTTCTCCCCACTACTCTCACGTCATTCGGACTTCCCTTGATCCCACTGCACCAACGCCTCTGCTTTGCAGTGGTGGCCGCACATTAGGTAATACTGTTTGTTCAAACGTCCAACGGCTAAACATCAAGGTACCGGTGCTTGCTGAGGAGGTGGACTATGGCGTTCCACCTTGGCAGACCCCTGTCCCTGCTATCTCATACACTCCGGCCTCCAAGACTGACCTGCCTCAGCTTCAGAAACAGCTAGCTTTGGAGACCATTGCCAGGCTGTCATCTTCCCTCCCTTCTGCCCACCATATCTACACTGATGGCTCCCTGCAGGAGGATGGCAGTGCTGGCTGTACTGTATTTTCCCCAAGTCTGGACCCACCTCAAGGGGGCTGGTTGGGCCGTCGACTGCCAACTTCATCGAGTCTACGTCTTGTGAACTACATGGACTCCTGGATGCAGTTACTTTATTAATACGGACAAACAGCAGTGGCTTGATCATCTGTGACTCACAGCTGGCCCTCCATGCCCTCTCCTCTCCCAGGCCTGCATATCAACACCTTGTTACACAGATACTCCGTCAATTGGCCACTGCCCGCGATCGTTCGCTAGTGGTGCATTTTCTGTGGATTCCCTCTCATATTGGTCTCACAGCCAACAACACCGTTGACCTCCTTGCAAGGACTGCATGTGGACTGGATCCGCCCACTGTGGATGCTACTAATGCCTCCCCCATTTGCTACAAGCAGATAATATGCAGAGCTTCCCTATTCTCCACTGAAGAAATGCTGAGAGGGTTCACAGTGCATCCATCCAACATTATGACCACTTTCTCTCTCGTCCCCATAGATATCGTCGCAGTGGTCTTATGGTTCGTCGACATAACGTGGTGTGTGCCCGCCCCAGACTGGGCTACCGACCTGTGTGGCAGGTGGCTGGGGCGGGCAATGCACCTCATTTCTTCTCCTGTAAGCTGTGTGACGCACCCAGTGCCAACACCCTTGACCATTATTGCCTGCAATGTACACTTGTCTCTGATTTAATACCACACAGACTCACATTAGTGGACACTTATAAACATTTGTTGGAAGATGATAACCTAGAAGTTATTCTCATGCGTCATCCACACTTTGGTGGGTGTTAATTTGTTATAGCTAGACAGTGTCCCCATGTGGCCATATGTGAGGTGAGCACAGGGGAACTCGTTCCCCTGTGCTCACCTCACATATGGCCACATGGCACTGTACTAGGTTTGTCGCCTTCGGGCATAATAAATTAATCAAATCAAATCAATCTCTCTTCCTCTCTACATATAACTCTCTCTTCTGTCTTTCATATTCTTCCATGCTCCTGTTCTCATCCACTCATTATATTCTTCCTTCTTTTGTGCTACAGCCTGTCTCACCTCTTCATTCCACCATGCTGTTCCTTGCACCCCCTTTCGTCTTCTCTTTACTCCACACACCACCTCACATGCTGCACAAATTTCTTCTGTGAATACCTTGCACACACCTTCCACGTCCCCCATCTGCTCCAATCCATATTTACCCAATTGCTCCTCCACATCTCTCTTATACTCTGCCTCTTTCTCATCCTCTTGTAACCTTTCCACTCTCCTTGCATATACTACTTCCTCCCCTCCTTCCCTTCTTCTATTACTCCATTTCAGTTGGACCTTGATTCTAACCACCACCACGTGGTGGTCAGAAAGTCCATCCCCCAGCCTCTATACGCTCTTGCATCCATTACACACCTTCGCATCCTTGCATCCACACACACATACTCAGTCATTGCCTTCTGTTCATTCAGTTTACCACTCACCCTTCTCAACACACGCCATGTATTGCTTTGGATCATTTTGTGCATGAAGAGGGTATTGGCTATCACCAACCCCCTCCCAGCACAAATGTCAACTAAAGCACTGCCATTCTCATCTATCTCAGCAGGCATACCCCACTCACCAACTACCAGCTGTACTGACATACCAGCTTTATATAGCTGGTATCAAAGAAACTTAGAGATAATATTTTGTAATAACGAATTACCACAGAAAATGAGGAGCAGCTGCATATTACAAAAATTAGGATTGACCTTATCATTGTTATAAGGAGCCCTAGTTTTCTATCCCCCTCAAAGTTCAACTGATTTACAGATTTTCACCGATTTTACCGTAATATTAATGTCTGTGACATTATGACGGGGTCTGACTATATTCCATGAGACAGTCTTTTGGTAGTTTGAAGAATATCCATGACTTGTAATAAGAAGTGTTTTGGCAATAAACTAAAGACTGTTTGGCAATATGAGATGTATCGCCTGTTTATAATAAGTCTATATTTGTAATGGAAAGGCATGTAACAGTTTACAACATATCTCTGATCTGTAATGAATAAGTTTTGAACGTGTGATAAAGAGAGGTATAGGAGGTAACGAAGCTAGGGAACTGAGATCGAGCTGGCTGGATGAATATTGTGCGGAGTGCGTGACCAAGGTTTAGCACCCATTTTTAAGAAGACAGTGGTCGGACTGACTCTGTCGGACAGGTGAGAGTACAATTAAGTGCGGAATGCATTTTGACCTATCACTTGGAGCCAGGATTCGCAGGGCTTTAATGGTGAGTGAATGGGAATGTGGATCCTTCGACTGGGCAATGTTTGGTATGCATATCACTGTATTATTATTATCATTATTATTATTATTATTATTATTATATCATTATTGATCTCCACCTATTACCACTGGTTGAGATCTTTGTATCATTCATATTTTTTATCATTAATATTATTATCAATTTCCACCTATTACCGTAGGTGATCTTTGTATCCGCCATTATTTTTATCATAATTAGTCTCCACCTACTACGCAGGTGGAGACTATTGTTTGCGCTGGTATTATCATTATGATTCCTGCCTCAGAGTTTAGCGATGATTCCAGAAGAACCTGAGACTATGCAAAGAATCTGAAGGGGCCAAGTTATGTGTCCTGGCATAGACTATTACTGATAGGAAAAAACAAAACAAAATTCCTTTATTGGATATTGGGTCAAGGTCATTGTATGAAACAGTAGCAAACACATTCCTTCTTCGAGACTTCTCAAGAAATCTGAAGGGCCCAGGTTATGTGTTCTGGCATGGGCTAATGCTGATAGGAAAAAAATCCAAATTTCCCCAGTGGAGTCAAGGTCATTGTAAGAAACAGTAGCAGACAATGAGTGGTCAGCATTCTTCTTCTTCTTCTGCTGCATTTGTTAAGAGGAGGCCTTTGGAAGACATAAAACTGGTACCTTATAAGGTAAATTGACATGGAAAATCCAAATCTACCATCAGCTGACACCCGAATTGGCGTCATCAAGCGACAACTTTAGTAAAAGTGCTTAATGGGGGCACTCTATTAAGGCACCTCCAAGATCTGAATAGTGGATCTCTCTGTTAAGCCTAGCTACTTTTTACAGCAAACTGTTTGAAATAAGAGCCTCGCCGCAGGTCTCGGTGCAATTTTACTTTTGTTTGTCTCCACTTATGTACTATTGTTTTCACTGGTACTATTAGTCCTCAGCTACTACATAATGGACACTGTTGTTTTTGCTGGTTTTATTAATATTATTCTAGCCCCAGCGTCTCGCAACGATTCCACGAGAACCAGAGACTGCGCAAGGAATCTGAGGGCCTACGTTATGTGTCCTGGCATGGGCCATTGCTGATACTGTAGCAAAAAAAATCCAAATCTCCCCATGGGGTCAAAGTCATTATAAGAAACAGTAGCAGACACACGTTCTTCGACACCTTTGTAAGATCCCTTGTTGATGTTACACAAGAAGTTACCTTAAGGTCTTCAGATCTTGTTGATATCAAAAATACCTTACCCTATGAGGGTCAGAGTGGAAACGGGCAAGTGAAGCCCGTCAGAGAAGATCTTTGTCTACTCTGACGAGCTTTACTTGCCCGTTTCCACTCTGACCCTCAGGTGGATAAATCTATAACAACAACAACACCTATAGTTAGGGGTTTTTTTATTGCAACTACGCGAGAAAAATATGTAATTAAATATTATTACTTCGGCCTCAGAGTCTCCCAGTATTTCCAGAACAGGAGGCTGCGCAATGAACCTGAAGGGCCCGGGTTGTGTCCTGGCATGGACAATTGCTGATAGAAAAAAAAATCCAAATCTCCCTAATGGGGTCAAGGTCACTAAGAACTAGTAGGTTACAAAGTTCTAGTTATTATTGTTATGTTATTATTATTATTATTATTATTATTGCTATTCCATTTTTCATTTCCGATTTTCATCGTACTTATTGAGGATGCACAGCACCAAGATCCCATTACACTGGCCCAGTTTCAGTGACCTTGACCTACTTTTAAAGGTCACAGATCGGGGGAAAAGTTTCAACATGAACTTATTCCAGTATTATGATAGATACATTAACATGAAAATAAATATAGTGATAAAATTATTTTCCTGACACGTGTATGGAAAAATGGTTGAAGGTTATTTATGTGATCTTACGATATTTTGAACACCCCATTATTCAATTGCTCTTCCATACGAAAAAAAAAAAAAAAAAAAAAGCACTTCTTGGCCTTAAAATTTTTTTCTGGTTCTGAACCAGGACTGTATACTTTTTGGTGGCAGTGTGACCAACAGATTTGAGTTATTACACACAACATGTTTCAGTGATGATGACCTACTTTTCAAGGTCACAGATTCAAAAATATCAAATATCATGAAATTTTAAACTAAATTTACTGCAGAACTATTGGAGATACATGAACATGCAAGGAAATCCCGTGATATAATTGTTTTCCAGACATTTGTATATGAAGGTCATTAATGTGTGATATTATGATAGTTCAGGCACCCCATTTTTCAACTGTTTTTCCATAAAGGAAAAACCATAAGAGAAACGAGGCACCTCTTGGCCATAGAAGTTTTGTGTGGTCCAGGACCAGGTCTGTAAACTTTTTGGTGGCAGTTTGGCCAACGGTTTTTAAGTTATTATAAAAGAAAAAGTCATATCTCAATTAATGTTGGCGTGACACAAGGATCAGTTCTGGCTCCAACCTTATTCCTAATTCATATTAACGATCTCTTATCTGTCACCCATAATTCCATCCATTCATATGCAGATGGCTAAACATTTCACAGTTTATTCACACTTAAACATCCATTCACAAAGTTTAATATCTCCAACTCAAAACTCACTACAGCCTTCTCCATAAATCAAAACTTATCTAGGATTGCTGAATGGAGAGAAAATAACCTTGTCTCATTTAATGCCAATAAAACAAAATATATACAATTTACTAATATACAGATACTGCCAGATTCCTATATTACCTTCAATGCTACTAATAATCCTATCACTAAAAGTATTGAAATTCTCGGTGTTTCACTTGACAATGCCCTCAGATGAACATCTCTGTCTCTCATGTCAGATCACTTGCTAAAACTGCCTCAGAGAAACTAGGATTAGTGTACAGAGTTCGTAGCTTCTTCACTGACGAGCAGCTAGCTATAATTTATAAGAGTCATGTGCGTCTCAGCTGATATATTGCTCTCTCTTGTCAAATGGATGTGGAGAAGTTGCACTAAAACAACCAGACAAAATTCAGAAGAAAGCTGTTGGAATTATTAATAACCCTACTATTACAAATGAACTATCTCCCCTACAGGTAAGAAGGAATGTTGCCTCCCTTGCATTATTTTACAGATACTTTTTATGGCAAATGCTCTGACATAGTTACATCCTTTCTGCCACCTCTCCATGCCTTCCGCCACTCTACAAGGGCATCTGGTAGAGCACATGACTGGAATGTCTCACAGTCATATTGCAGAACTTCTGCCTAGCAGAACTCTTTTATTCCCCCAATTGCATCTCTCTGGAACTCGCTTCCCCAGAGTTGTTTCCCCCCAAACTTCAATCTATAGCTGTTCAGATCTACCGTAAGTGTTACAGATTTTTTATGAATGTAGGACACCAGTAATCTGGTGTACGGATTACGATTATTTTTATTCATTTGTTTTTTCTTCCTCCGTTCTGTTAAGAAAAAAAATGTACTTGTCAGCAATATTCTCATAGTTGATCAGTTATTGTGTCTGACAGTTACAGTCATCTGGAAATTATTATTATTATTATTATTATTATTATTGTTGTTGTTGTTGTTGTTTTTATTATTTGGCTCTGGACCCTATCTCGCCTCACCTTTTTTTTGTGAAAGGAGATCTTGATGATAAAGGTGAAAAACCTTATAGGAATGTGTGATGTTTCTACATTTTAATAACCATGTGGCACATGGAAAACTTCTTGATAACCTGAAACACATCCCCGACTTATATGACTAATTAAAATACGAATAGAAAATCTTGGACTGAAACTTGTCGTTGGACTAAATGATTTTAAGATAAAAGTTTGGAACACTATTGACTTATGATGACTACCCGTACATAGAATGAAAAACTAAATACATCCTCCATATATTAACCCTGGAACACTATCATGGGGTTGAGGTGACCCCCCCCCCCAGGTGATAATGTGATCATGGGGAGATAGGGGGCCCAGGGTGCTGGGTCTCCCAGTACCTTCATGCCACTACAACCGCTCTTGAAAGGGGGTAGTGTGGTGCAGCTCACTTGTGTTTTGTATGCAGAAAAGTATGCTTGGGGTTGGCTTAACCCCACGTTAGTGTTTGTAGGTGTTAGTTTTGGGGGGGAAATAATTGACAGGAATATAATTATTTTCAGATTAGTACATCTGTACACCAATACATACACTGTACACTCCTATGTACACTTTTACTTATTAGTTCAAGTGCAGGATATATGGTGTAACATAAGATTATAGTCTTCATTTTGCATCAGAAGATTTTTTTGTTTTTCAAAAAATAATAATAATAATAATAATCCGTAAGAATTGTTTTGTAATCAATGGCTATAGCCTTGGTGATCAATAATAAGCAGTTTTTCATTTACAGGGGTATATATAGGTAAAAAAAATCCATTGCACCCTAGTCGTTCTTTGAGTCTAAAAAAAAGAAACAACCTTTTTCATCCCTCTCCCACACACTTCCTAGTGCTGCAACAAGGCTGTGGGTAGGTTAGCGGGGGCTTCCACTACCAGGGTGTTTGTGTGCCTACAGCCAAGCCCGCAGCTGCAGTCGTCTCTGTATAGCATGGTCTTCAGCACAGTCATTAGTTAATCTTAGTATTTTTACACTTTTTTTTTCAGTTATCCACCTTAGTGTTAAGATTCAGTTTCAAGTCGTTGGTTTTTCACTCAGATTGAAGCGCAAAGGCCATATTTTCTAAGTATGCCAAGGAACTGAATAAATTCTAGTTCTATTTTTTTTTTTTTTCATTTTTCGAAAATGGGTTTCAGTCAACCCCATGTTAGTGTTGGTGTAAGTCGGATCGGGGGTTAGTGTTCCAGGGTTAATGACGACTAGGTGTACGGGTTGAGGATATTAGTATCGATTCATTTCATTACAATTAATAACAAGACAGTGAACAATTAGATTCGAAACCCTGCACTTCCATCTTCGGAGCTCAACAAACTTCTTAGCATAATAAGTTTGTTGACTTAAAGGTGGACTGATATTACTGTCCGCAGGTATCCAGTCGACAGCAGATATTTGCTTCAGTTTTCTGTGCACTGTTAAATAGGCCTATCAGTCTTTTACATAAAAAGTAAGTAAAAATAAAATGTCCTGTATCACCACATCGCCTTAGTGTTACCAAAGCACAGGTTCATATCATACAATGAAATTTGGAGTGAGTTTCTGCTGATGGTTGTATATCAAAAGGACAACATTTAGGATTTTCAGAATAGATCTGCCTGGATGATATTCAGAACTGCTTGCATATCGAGTGGAAACTGTGTCATCCCTGGCATATGTATCAAATGAGAAACAGATCCTCCCCTCACTGCCAAGCCGCAATGAGAATCTGGTTAAATAAGTAATCAAGTAAGCAGGCATGTAAGTAAAAATGTAGGTAGGTAAGTAAGTAGGCATGTAAGTAAGTAGGTACGTAAATAAGGCGGCTAGTAAGAACGTAAGTAAGCCTGAATGACGAGGGGCCACAGCTCACACACACTACCGGGTAAAATTTTGTAAGAGTTGAGTAAAACTGTGAATTTGTGGCTGCGACATAAACTGGCGTGGGGAAGAAGGAAGGAGGGAGGGGAGAGAGAAATAATGAAGAGGGAGGAAGAAAACAGTGAGGACTGAATGAGAGCGAATGAATGAATGACGGAGGGAGAAAGGAAAAAAGAAGAATGGAGGAAGGAAAGTAGGTAGGAGGTTAAAAGGGAGAAACGAGCAAAGATGGATTGAATGGAGAGAGAGAGAGAGAGAGAGAGAGAGAGAGAGAGAGAGAGAGAGAGAGAGAGAGAGAGAGAGAGAGAGAGAGAGAGAGAGAGAGATGTTGAAGAAGAGGAAGATGAAGCTGGTCGGAAGGAAGGGTATGTTCTGGAAGGAAGATGGAAGGAATTTAAGAAAGAAGGAGGATAGAGGGAGGGGGAAGTTATGAAGTCATATAAGAAGAAGGGAAGAAAGAGGAAAGGAAGAATGGAAACAAAGGAGGAGAGATTGAATAAGTGAGGAAAGAATGAAGGAAAGTCAGTGATGGAGAAGGGAAATGAGAGGAAAGAGGACGGACAGGATTAGGTTGGAAGGAGGGAGGAACTAAACAATTATGAGAGAGGAAAAAAAGAAGGATGGATGAAGAAGAGAGGAGAGAAGAAGGGATGGAGGAAGGAGGGAGAAGCGAATCAGTATGGAAAGTAAGGAAAGGAGAAGGAACGAAGCAGCAATGAAGGAAAGTAAGGAAAGGAGAAGGAACGAAGCAGCAATGAAGGAAAGTAAGAAGAGTGAAGGAAAGAGGAAAGATGGAGAGAGGAAACAAACATTGAGGAATGAGGGAGGAAGAAAAGGAGAATGGAGAAAGAATAATAGAGAAAGGACGGAGGCAACAAAGAAGCGAAGATTAGAGGGACGAATCAGTGAGAGGGGAAGGAGGTAGGAAGGAAGTCATAAGGTGGCAGGTTTCTCCATTAAGTGCCACTGCCGTCTTCATAACCTCCCTCACATAATCCTCCACTATAGTTGGTTTGTTCTTACCTGACAAAGATCAGTAACCCCTTTCAGCTCAGCTGCTGCTCACGTGTTGTCAGGCTGGAAGGTGGATTTGACTAGTAACTAGGAGACACCAGCTTCATAACTAAATATCACTCGGGTTAGTGCAACCCCGATTTAGTATCCAAGTTGTGTGACTAGTCCAGTTCCGTCAAATGAAAACAGACTGACTATACCATCAACTCTTTGCTAATTATGTTCTTACTATTGCCAGACAATTTTAGTCAACATAGATGAGTCCTCTCGTGGTGGATGGTTAGAGAAGACTATATCTAACTATTCCAATTTGCAAAGCCTTTCTAAGCTGCATATAATCGTCTTAGGATGGCAAAAATAATCGAAAAAGGCGTTCTTGTACCGAAGAGGAGGTTAAGATATCAACAAAGCTGTCAGAAATGGACTGATCTCTTTCTCAGCCTGATTTCCGCGGGAGGAGCACTGTCAACTCAGCGCTGAAGCCATTTATTGTTCAGTTCGGAGGAACAGTTCAGCCCCCCCCCCCTTTTTTTTTCTGTTCGTACAGAGTAAACTATTTCCACATAGGTAACACCCTCACATTTGCAACTAAGAAGAGAGAGAGAGAGAGAGAGAGAGAGAGAGAGAGAGAGAATAATTCAGTGCAGTGTATCAAAATGTCACAGCTTTTGTCCATTATAACAGTTGCATCTATATTTTGGTGCCTGAAAGGAACTCCTTGATATGGTGACTACAGTATGACGGGGTAGTGGAAATGTCCGGATATACTGCCCTCCCTCATCTCCCTTCCTATCTCACGAAAAGACGATGGCAGGCTACAGAAGACAACTTCATCCTGCAGTCCACTTGGTTCAGGTTTTTAATAAACCCGTGGCTACAACTACAACTACTTCTACTATTACCATTTATACTTCCCTTCTGTCGTTAGTATTCTGGTTAGTGCTTTTCCGAATTCTGTTTGCACCTCTTCCCCACAGCGGTGGGCACCCTTTTAGTTACACACACACACACACACACACACACACACACATTGTTTTCTCAAACTCTAATATATGGGTTGTTTGGTATTTTTAATCTTCCGTGTACACAACTGCTTGGTTTTGGAAATGTCTTCCTCCGTCTGTCTGTCCCACTGCCAATGACCATACATATTACATAATTATCTTATCAGCAGTGTGCCCGGTACCTGGAATGATCGGATCATCATTTTATCTTCTGTTTAGTTTGTTTTGGAAGATATATATATATATATATATATATATATATATATATATATATATATATATATATATATATATATATATATATATATATATATATATATATATATATATAATCTCAGTCTTTATTTCCATAGTGCTTATATAAGAAAAAAAAATATACACACAACTGTCAGGTGATCGTTGTAGGTAACACTGGACCTTTAGCAAACAATGCTTCTGCAATAAACTGTTAACAGCAGAGAAAAGCGTCAGAAATGGCGACCTACAATAAAAATTTATGGTATTCCACCTACAAGGTTTAAAAGTGAATTATGCAGATGAAGTCGGACATCGAACTCTCAGTTCATTAAAAACATCTAAATACTAAAATCAATCTGTGTATGTGTGTGTGTCGGTCTGTGCGTTTGTTCGCTTCTTTCACGAGAACTATGATAGTTATCGGTCTAATTCTATTTGCATTAGGTCGAGGTAAGTCCATGGAGTGTCAGAAAAGTACAAAAAAAAATTGACGATAGCGCGCGACGCGACGGTGAGAATCTGAAATAGCGACCCGAGATAATATGCAAAAATATTTTTTTTTGACTTTTTGGTAGGAACTGGTCATTGTGGGCTCACGAACGGTATGGAAACAAAAATAATGGCATTTGCAAATATTTTGTGGTAGAAAGTGCGTGAACCACTTGCCCACTTTTGTGTCCGATTTTTCGTCGGACATTGGGAACCAGCTACAGGTCATATCCCTGGGTAGAAGGAGCTGATATTTCACATGGACATGCCCGGTATGGCAAAGCAGGTCCATGTCAAGTTTGGCGTCACTCCGTGTCTCTGGGGAAGCGCTTAGTGGCCCGATTGGGCCACTAAACACTTGTAGGTTCCTTGACTTCACGATTAAAAAGAAAATACGGTTGCTATATCGTGAGGCATGCAAATAAGCAGTGAAATAGGAGTGTCCAGTGATGCAATACGGTGTTCTGTGTTACGGCAAGGGTGTACAGTATGTACCTTTTGGACGATGCATTTCAGTTACTGAAATTGCTCCTTTGATATCTGGTGACTTAGGTTTTCAAATGAATATAATATTACTAGTACATTTATTTTCATATATTGTAGATGATAAAGGAAATGAATACTGATTTTTACTTAGAACGGCCACAGAAGAAAAATATTTTATTACATATGAACCTAAAAAATTTTGACCTCAGTAATTAATCTGTAAATTGTACATAAACCTCTACCACACACACGCTTTTAAGGTATGCCGTGACATACGATTTAGCCAAGTTTGGTTTGGTATGGTACAATGCACTAGAACAGAGATTAAATTTAAATCTGAAACTGTTCAAACAGTGAAGGATCCCCAGTGCCATGCAGTCGTACTTTGAAGACACGCAGTCTTGCTTGTTAGACACAGGATAGTATGGTAACGATTCGAAAATATCTAATGAAAAATGCTGAGAAATTATTTGCCTATTTTCGAGGAAAGAAAGGGTTTGCCAAAACACATGCATTGTGTTAAAATGCCCATTTCAAGTACAAACACGAGTAATCTATGTAACAAAGTGATATACTGTATGTTCACGAAATATCTTCCACTGCATAATCAAATCACCTAAATAGCCTAGTTTCTGCTGAATACATGGTGTATCATTAGTCTGTACGGGACTGGTATTCTTGAGAAGATTGTTTTTCTCGTCCACTATGGATGTATGGATTCCACCGTATTGTGCATTCTGCACTGACGATCAGGAATCAGAAAGAGACTCATAATTAAATTTTTCGTATTAGAAAGTTGAAAAAAATTGGTGTCAAACTACCCACTTTAATTACTATGGAGTTTATATGAGTATCGAGTTTGAAACATAATTACTATAAATAGGTGAATGTGCATTTGGTAAAGCAGCACTGCGAGTACTGGCCTACATTATTACATTCTACGAAACTTCTGTGGAATTGCATTGAGGCGCATTTATTAGCATTCATGTTAAGCCTTCTTGATGCAACTACCTCACTGTGTTAATATCGAACTGGCATTTGAAGTATTCTGACATGAGGTTATCAATAGATGTAACCTAATTGGAAAAGAAATCAGTAGTAAAAGTCTAATTTTGAGGTTCTAAGGTTGTGGTAATCAATATTTAAGTAAAAGATACTCTCTGCTGAGTGTTGGCATAGTAGTATGCATTTAATTAAAAAAAAAAAAAACTATATTCCTCCCTGTAAAAAGATTCTGTCAAGGTGAATAAAAAAACAATTGGGGGCAGCAAGAATAATGTGTTGAGACGTCATCTTCTGAAAGGATGAAAACAAAATCAAAGCGATGTTATAGGCTAATACAAGAAAATTAAAATCCGTTCTATCGGACTGATGAGTGTTTGCTGTGTCGGACTGACGGCACGGTAGCTTCACTAATTATGTGGACTGGACAAAAACTGGGCCGTGAAAACACCGCCCTGCCCTTGTTAACCCAGTCCTGCCGCATAAAAGCTAACAGGCCGTCGCTGCTGCACTGCCCGCTTCATTTTCACCAGCACAAAATATTCAAATAGGTGAAATAAAAACAGAATCGTCGTTTTTGGACAAAAGCCCATTATAAAATGCCGACTGTTGTATGGGATCCCCTAGCCATTGTTAAGTGGTCGTTGGCTGTATCTATGCTGAGCACTTTGGAATAGCAACAAACAGGAAAAACTAGGTGTAGGGGCCCGAGACTAGGCCACCGTTGTATAAAACATATAACCCTTTCAACCATCTTTTATTTATTTATTTATTTATTTTTTGCGTGTTCATGCCATCTCCAGACCATTTTTTTTTTCTCCTTGGGTGAGACTTTTCGAAATATCTACAATCTAACTTGCACCTTCACTACAACAGATTCTTTCCAAACTGAAATTAATCATCTGCAGAAAGGAATAAATACTATGAGAGAATACGGTTTCAACTTCGAGACTAAAAAAAATAATAATCGTTGCTAGTGACATTCTTTATACTATTTTACTGCAGTTTCCATCCGATTTTATTCAAAGAGAAGTTTTAAAAGCTGGAAGTGTTCAGTGCTAACCTTTTCGCAAGTGGACCTCTAAAACTGGATAGCATTAGGTGATAGAAGCAAGAATTAATAAAAACAACCTCAACGTACTGCATGTGTTAAACTAATCCGTAATAATGATATGGGTTGGAATACTGCATCTATAGTCCCTTCGACTGGAGAACACCGTTTTTATACCGTATCTTTCTGGCTGTTGTCGGACGAATTTATTCAGCTCAAGAGAACACCTTCAGAGAGAAAGAATTAATAAACGCGATGTGCTAGCCCTCTTGTTCCAGAAATCCCACCAGAGCACAATAATATCGTCTGTAAATTGGAAGCATCGAATTTAAAAGAAGTACTCTGGTTTAAGGAGTGAGTCTGGGAACCACGGAGGTGAGACTCAATTTATGACTTCGAATGTACTTTTTTTGTTTTGTTATTGTGGTATGATGGAAATCATACTGTTTTACTCTAACCTGGACAAAAATTACCATCACTTCATCTTGAATGCTAATGTATGGCAAGAGGATAACAATTGAAGATGATGATATTACACAATTGTCATGGGACTGAATGCAAAGCTCCAATATTGTCTTTTTCTACGACTGACCTACATGCAGTAAGCTTCAAAAGGACGTAAATGTCAGCTAAAATGAAGAAGCCATAGCTAGTGTCATCTTAGAAACAAGTTCTAAAACACGTATTCAGAAGTTTCTCTCTCTCTCTCTCTCTCTCTCTCTCTCTCTCTCTCTCTCTCTCAGAACCCCACATAAATACAGTATGATGGATATAGTGCAGGAACTAAGGGATTTACTTGTGTTTATCGAGCTTGAATCCACTGCTCGAGTTTCACAGCGATGTTTTCTGTCCGGGGTCGAAGCTCGGATCTGCGCCGTGATGCAGTTCGACAGACAGATTTGTGTCGGAGAAAATATAACGGTTGAAGAAAATGTAACCTGTTTGAGGGCTTGGTTCAGTTTTACATAAATCTTTTGGTTTTGTCTACCGTATTAAGCTACTTTTTTTTTTTAATCCATCCTCCAAACCTTCTTCTGTTCCTGCTCTTCCTCATCGTCTTCTCCCTCCTTATTTTATTTCTTCTGGAAGCTTATTATTATTATTATTATTATTATTATTATTATTATTATTCCCTCTTCTTCTCTCGTCTTCTGCATGATTTTCTTCTACTCTCCTTCTTCTTCTTTCATATCCTCCTCCTCCTCCTCCTCCTCCTCCTCCTCCTTTTTCCATATCCATCTCTCTTCGAAATGAAAACCAAAGAAAAGTCATCGCTTCCTGGTGTAACTGACCTCGATGCGGAAATACATACGTCAGAGAGAGAGAGAGAGAGAGAGAGAGAGAGAGAGAGAGAGAGAGAGAGTACTTTTGTGTGAATGAAAATGAGTAAGTAGTAAGTGGTGTGAGTGTGTGTGTGGAGAGAGAGAGAGAGAGAGAGAGAGAGAGAGAGAGAGTGGTGTGTGCTAGCATGAGAGTGAGAGCAGCGGAACATAAGAGGACGAAGCAGACGAAGTTCCCATGAGGGTATAAAATCATGAGCAAGAACGATTGTGAACGATAATGGGTAACAATATTGAATGAGAGTGACTTTGAGAACAAGTCTGCGAAAGCAAAAGAGTGAAAGTGAGTACAGGAGTGAAACAGAGAGTGAGTAAAAGAGAGTGAGAGAATCAGTAACAACGAGAAAGTGATGAGCATCAGAGAGAAATGAGGTGAGTAACTGAGAGAGAGAGAGAGAGAGTTACACTGAAGGCAGTGAGACCACTCCTATGTTGCAGTATACTCGTACCTCGACTCATCAGTATTTTCTAACATATATCTGAAACTGTTCACAATAAAAGTTCTGGATAGGGGGGGGGAGGGAGTCCTGTCTCCCTTACTGATGAAACGCTATATTTTACCCATGGCCACTGGAAGGGGAAAAACTGTCTTTTGTCAGTTCAGATAGCTAAAACTACATGTACAATCTGTTAAGCATGCTGAATACCTGAAATGAATAACATGTATTCCATTATCTTTTGTATCAATCTGACGTAACTGATAATTCACTGTCAACCACCTGTACAGAAATTTTGGAACCCCATCTCTTTCTCTGAATGTTTGCTCGCTCGTGGTCCATTTTCTGTATTATGTATGACAGCAATGGCTGTAAGAAATGAGGTGTTCGGAAATGCCGGGCTGATGGACATAACCGTTTTCACTTTCCCACCATCATTTGGAGTGACCACCATTTTCCTTATTACCACAGCATCACACAAGCCGGTGGGTAGGTGGCACTGGCAATCTACCACACTCAACAGAAGGATTAGGAACGATGATCCCTGATCCCACATCGTCCATTTCACTTACCTCTGCTGCTGTCCACCCGACACATGCCACCTTCACCCCTGCCAAACCACCTGCTCTTGCAAGGAAGGGATTGGGTGAAAGTACATGCTGGTGGGAACTGAGAGAGAGAGAGAGAGAGTTACACTGAAGGCAGTGAGACCACTCCTATGTTGCAGTATACTCGTACCTCGACTCATCAGTATTTTCTAACATATATCTGAAACTGTTCACAATAAAAGTTCTGGATAGGGGGGGGGAGGGAGTCCTGTCTCCCTTACTGATGAAACGCTATATTTTACCCATGGCCACTGGAAGGGGAAAAACTGTCTTTTGTCAGTTCAGATAGCTAAAACTACATGTACAATCTGTTAAGCATGCTGAATACCTGAAATGAATAACATGTATTCCATTATCTTTTGTATCAATCTGACGTAACTGATAATTCACTGTCAACCACCTGTACAGAAATTTTGGAACCCCATCTCTTTCTCTGAATGTTTGCTCGCTCGTGGTCCATTTTCTGTATTATGTATGACAGCAATGGCTGTAAGAAATGAGGTGTTCGGAAATGCCGGGCTGATGGACATAACCGTTTTCACTTTCCCACCATCATTTGGAGTGACCACCATTTTCCTTATTACCACAGCATCACACAAGCCGGTGGGTAGGTGGCACTGGCAATCTACCACACTCAACAGAAGGATTAGGAACGATGATCCCTGATCCCACATCGTCCATTTCACTTACCTCTGCTGCTGTCCACCCGACACATGCCACCTTCACCCCTGCCAAACCACCTGCTCTTGCAAGGAAGGGATTGGGTGAAAGTACATGCTGGTGGGAACTGGAGGTTATAGTGTTCTCGTTGTCGAGTGGGGATGAAGATCAGGCAACCAGAAGTCTCTCATGGTACAAACACCATTACAGCCACCCAGCCTCCTTCACGGCTCCCACACGTCATCTTAACACCATCCACACTCCCCCAGCCTAGTACTTTGTGGGGGTTTTCACAACAGTCTAAATGCTTTTTTTTTTTTTTTTAATACCAAACTGAGGTGAGGTACTAGGTACTGGCGTGTGGGGAAGTGTATATAAATTTATACATCTATCTATCTATCTATCTATTGCCAGACGCCTCAATCCCGTTTGGGGTGGCCACAAACAAATTGCCTCCAAGTCGCCCTGTCCCCCGCCATTTCACTGCCCCGCTCCCAACTCACACCCCCCTCTCTCATATACCTCTCCACCCCATCCCTCCATCTCATCCTCGGGCTTCCCCTCCCTCTTTTCCCCTCCACCTCACTCACATACACTCTCTTCGTCAGTCTTTCACCCTCCATCCTCTCCACATGGCCAAACCACCTCAGTGTGCTCCTCATAACGCTTCCTATCACATCCACATCAACACCACAACGCTCCTTTATATCCTCATTCGTCAGCCTGTCTCTCCATGTGACTCCACAGGCTCCTCTTAAATAACTCATTTCCACTGCTCTCACTCTTGACTTGTGTCCTTCCAACAACGTCCAAGCTTCACTTCCGTACGTTAGAGTTGGTGTCACAATACTGTCATGTAGTAACTTTTTCACTTCAATGCTCACTTCCCTGTTTCTTATCACTGCTTTCAAAGAACCAGCAACCTTTCTTCCCTGCTGTACCCTTTCAAGCACTTCACCCTCCAAATTTATACATAAAAATAGAAAATATAAGTGAAACAGAAAAATAAGTAAAATTTCAGCGTAGAGAACAAATGATTTTACAAAAGTAAAGGCTGATATTAATTTAGTGAACTAAGATTTTAGAAAAATAAGTGCAATATAAGTAAGTTACTAGACACTAAGAAAAACTATGGTACAGAAAATAAGTGTTATGATGAAAATAACCATTTAGAAATGAGTGCCATTCCTGTAATGAAGTAAAAATTAAGAAAAAATATTCACATTATGCATAAGTATGGCTACTGAGGAAGCATAGTGGGGCATGGGGGAGTGAGAGTGGGGCAACCCTCTCCTGCTGTGCTACTCTGGTCTGCGCACATAGGCCACCGTAGCCAAAGACTCAAGCACTCATCGGGACGTAGCCTTGCCCTTACTCCAAAAGTGACATTATTCATCTCCACACACCACAAAACATCCACCTAAATACATGGGGACACGTGCAATGGAAGGATGAATGATTGATAAGTATTTTGGTCTTTTATTGAATGTTGTTGGTTGTGTGGTTGCTGAAATATGATGGCCTGAAAACAGCTTTTGCAAATATATTGGGGTACAGTGAGTAGTGCATCAAATTTAATTCAGGTACTAGTATTTCCTTTCGTTTTGTTTCGTTTTTAAAGGCTCCAACATGCTTGCATGCATCGACCTTGGTCACCTAATGGCGGCTTTCCATGCTGTTCGATCTCTGGCAGCTTTTCTATTCAGTGCCTTGTCCCTGAGGTTACACTCAGTGACTTCATTCCAGGTCTTTTTCAGTCTACCTCTCGCAACCCTACCCCTAATGCTAACACTTTTTACTTTCTGCACCCAATTTCCATCCCCCATCTTCTCTACATGCCCAAACCATCTCCAGCTACCTCTCATCACAACACCAGTACACTCCAGTTCCATCCTCCCTCTTAACTCTTCCATCATAAACCAAGCCCTCCCCCCAGGCCTCGCATTCAGGGATGCACTGCGCGTCCGCCTAATCATTGTCATTTCTGTGTTTAAACCTGCGAATATCCTCTTCCTGTACTGCCCAGGTCTCACTACCACACAGCATTACACTCCTAACACATGCCGCATACAAAAATCACTTAGGATGGAGGGAGAGCCCTCTCAGTGTCAGGAAAGGAAATAGCTCCCTGAACCTCTTTCAACCACTCCTCACTTTAGCCACACAGCTAGCTCCAGCTCCCCTTCCAGCACTTACGTGTCTTCCAAATAATAAAACACTTCCACACACTAAAGAAACTCACCAGCAATACCAAAAAGCTATTTGGCAATTTTATTAAATATGTTTCTTCTGATATGATTTCTATTTCCATGAAGTGCACAATTACTAAATAAAATACATAAGTGGATGTGAAAAGTGATGTAGGCAAGCCATTAAAACTCTAGGAATGGTTAGGTTAGCTTTGATAAAGTTGGATAAGGTTGGGTGGACCTAAACAAGGAGAGGTTGTGCCGTACGTATACGTGATGCCCATCCACATGTTGGAATGCAGCATGCAATGACACGTTTCACATATTGCCAAATACTTGTAAAAAACATTGCCCAATAAAGGTGTATGAAAAAAATAATTTTTACCTAACATGAAACTGAAGCCATAAAACACAATATGTAGGAGTTCTGAAAAACAGATTTCACAAATTATCAGTAACTCATCAGTACCTAATTTCGTCTTCTACGATTTTATAGCCTTCTTCATTCCTCAGACATCTGTAACATACTGCAGTTCTCGGGCATTAGATTACATTTTGCACCACGAAACTCATTCAGGTTAATCATTGTTCAACTCTTGCCATTTCCATTCATCATATTCTTTACTGGAATCCTTTCATTTGCTTGTGACCCATTTAGCCCTGGGATGTTTTTTATTTCTTACCCATGTCATTTCTGTTATCCCCAGATGATTTTATCCAGCCAAGTAGAAACTTCATTGCTGAAGGGTAAGTTACTCAGTAACATTAAAAGTTAGTTACTGTCGTGAACCATTGTTCGCTGATATACACATACATTACAGTGCAGTTAATGTAACTAATACCGTTACATGATAATTACACAACCCATAACAGTGAGGACTTGATACCTTCTGGGATTATGTCCTCAGATCTTATTCGTTTAATATAGTGATAGGCAACAGGCGAGTGCATGTTAGTATGAAAGAACATAAAATAAATTCAAAGATATACAAAGTACACTATAATGTGTCACAAAGCATCATATTCTGCTTCAAAGTCACTTTCTAAAAGAAAATATTTTATTCTATGTAAGTATACAATGAACACAGATGTTCTACTGAATCAGACAATTCATTTCATACTGTATTTGAATACCTTTATATAGGAAAATTTTGTAAATCAATGATGTTCTACCTCTTTGAATATGAAACTGACTTCTGGGTCTTGTATGTGCAAGCTACGAATGAACTTCCCGAGTTGTGTTAGATACTGCTTAAAGCTGTCAGCACTAAGCTTCTGACGAATTTGAACATCAGTTTTACTACACAGAACTTATAGATTTTTGGTAATGGCAAAATTTTGAGACTTAAATAGAGAGTCAGCAAATTCTCTGTATGTAGCTGACACAATGATTGTGATCACTCTTTTCTGTCACTGTACAGTACAATAGCCAAATATAACAATAACTTCCAGATACCCAGCCATCTAAACCATAGATATGGATAAATAAAGGTATTGTATAATGTTACTGGAGATTAAATATTCAGTGTTCTTTGAACTTTACATATTATTTCTATACATTATGCTATTTCACTTTTAATATTTGCAACATGGCACACCAGTACATTAAAAAGCAATACTTACTCATAGGAATTTACTTCTCTCCTACTTTGCTAGCTTCACATTATTTACACAAACACTTAAATTAGTGGATGGAGACTTTTCCTTACTACTAAATATCATATAATGAGTTTTGAAATACCGCGACAATTTATTTGCCTGAAATCTCTCCCATAACTTTTTCAATTTTATTATTCATTAAACATATAAGTTCGTCTGTATGCCTACCACTTAAAAAAATAAATTAGTATCATGAGCAAATAATACTGGTATAACTGATGAAGAAATATTGACTATGTCATTCACGTGTAATAGAAATAACCGACCAAGAATTGATCGATGATATACTGTATATTAAATATAAAAAATATCCGAATGTTTCTCATTGAATTTTACACACTGTACCCTGTCCATTAGGCAGCTTTTAAACAAGTCATAAGTAAGTCCTCTTATTCCATAGGTTTCCAGTTCCTTTAAAAAATTTGATGGTCATCACAAGCTTTACTCGAATGTAAAAATACCCCAAGTAAATAATTTCCTGCATCGATTTCATTGGAAATTTTATCTACTAATGTTATCAAAATTAAACTGTCCTTGTTGGAAATATAACTGATATTAATACACGAGCCCAGACTCATTAATACAAATCACTCTTCTATATCTTATATTCTCAAAAATCTTAGAAAAGGTAGATACAACTGAGACTGGGCAGTAATTATTTATAGTCATATCATCCTCACCCTTAAGCAGAGGAATAACTTTAGCAAGCTTTCATTTGTTAGGAAAGGCACCTTGCTTAAGAGATACATTTAAAGCATCACTCTGGATACGTTTGTTTAATAATACATGAATTAGGTGCGTCCCTTCCTGGACTTCTTTTTCTTTTAAGTTTTTATTATTTCAGTAACCTCATTGGTCTGCTATCTTGAAATATGTAGTGATTAACTTTCTGCTGCATACAGAGGGGTTTTTCTTGGAAGATGGTTGTCTCATTAATTCTTGCTCCGGCATTCACAAAGTACTCATTTACTGCATTTCCCATAAATTTTGCATCCGATTCAACACGTTCATTAACAACCAGATTTCTTATAACCTAAGATTTTTTCTTTTTACTTATAGCATCTCTAATTAACTTCACGACTTCTTTACGAGGTGCTACCCCAAAGTTCCAGTAATTTGAACAGAGGGAGCCAACCTTTTGCAATTTTGTCTTTTGCCGCTTGTAGTAATACTCAAGGGTTGCTCAGGAAGCTTTATTGAACATAAGGGAGCAACACAAGCCTGTAACAAATACCCTAAATTAGTGTAATTCATAAGGAGAACATAAGCATGCATAAGTACATAAACATACATAAACATACATGAGTAGAACATAAACACAGAACAAAATCCAATAAATTATTGTGTCCATTTCACAATATTAATGTCATTCTCCACATTCACCCCCAGGCAGGAAAACTTCACAACTGATAATTTTCAGTTAGATATCGTGGCTTGTGCCGTATTCTTGCGGAGCGACGTACTTCAGAAGAGTCCGTGGTCTTAGGTTTTATAGCCTGACGGGTATCTTCACTCAACCGATCTTCATTCAATTGTCCAGAAGGAGCGGACTGGCAAGGAGGAGCAGTTTCATGAATCTGCTGCAAAGAAGTCGGAGGAAAACCATCGGTGCCGGGCAGAAGGGCAGGAGCTTCCCTGGGTGGATCAGACTCATTAGACTTTTGCTGATCCAACAATTTCTGCCTTTCATCGACGTCAACAGGAGATTGCTCGTTATCAGTTTTCGAATCTTCCCCTCCATCACCCACAGGAGCCATATGAGCAGGGACACTGTTGTCTCCCTCCCATTGCTGAGCCGTACATGAGCATAGCTGGGGTTGACGTCCAGGATGTCAACTTCCTCCACTAAAGGTTCATACTTGCTGGCACGTACATGGCGCTTCAGGAGAGCCAATTTTGCATTGGTTAGCCAGGTTGGTATAGTATCTCCTGGGGCTGATTTTCTTTGGAAGTTGAAGAGTCGCTCCTGAGGAGTTGTATTGGTGGAGGTTGACAGCAGTGAACGAATACAGTGGAGGGCATGGTTTAGAACAACTTTCCAATGTGTGGTAGGGAGATTTCTTGATCGTAATGCCAAACAAGCGGTTTGCCAATGATCCCATTGTAGCGTTCAGCTTGTCCGTTACCTTGGGGATTGAAAGCCGTAGTTCGACTGGTAGCTACTCCTCTAGAATGCAGAAACTGTTTCAACTCTTTGGACATAAAAGCTGAACCACGATCAGAATGCACAAATCCTGGAACACCAAATATAGAGAAAAGATGGCAGAAATTCTGAATGACACTTGATGCTGAAACATCAGAACACGGGAAAGCAAATGGGAACCTGGAATATTCATCAACTACAGTTAGCATGAAGTGATGATGAAACGTAGAAGGTACGGGTCCCTTAAAATCAACATTCAGACTTTCAAAAGGCCTGCTTGACTTTATTAGAGTTTGAGGTGCAGTCTTCACAAATCTAGGTTTAATTTCCGAACGGATGCTACAAGACTTGACCACTGACTTAACATCAGCAACAGAGTATGGCAGATTCTTGCTTCTGATGAACTGTAGCATTCTGGTATTGCCTGGGTGACACAATTCATTATGCAAATTGTGTAGCCTGTCTTCACTGGTGGCTGAGGAGCAGATCCTTGACAGAGCATCAGCAGCAGCATTCTGTTTTCCTGGGCGATACACTGTCATAACTAAAGCAGGATAATTCCAGCCTCCACCTTGTAATTTTCTCATTCTTTATCTTGTTCTTGCTTTTAGTATTAAACGTGAAAGAGACAGACTTTTGGTCCGTAACTAGTCTGAAATGCGTTCCCATCAACAAGTGGCACCACTTTCGGGTAGCTTCAACAATTGCATATGCTTCTTTCTCAACTGCAGAGTGTTTTTGCTCAGAAGAGGTCAAGGTTCTTGAGAAGAATGCCACAGGACGACCACCTTGAGTGAAAGGTGCAGCAATAGCATGTTCTGATGCATCTGTTTCAACCTCCAGAGGAAGAGACGGGTCTATGGCAACTAGAGCTACGTTAGCAATTTCCTTTTTCAGATACTGGAATGCCTCTACTTGTTCCGTGTTCAAAGGAAATCGGCGAACTTCTGTTAGAGGGTGAAGTTTCTCAGAGTAGTTCGAGATCCACCGAGAATAGTGGGAAAACATTCCCATAGCTCATCGAAGGGAAGATAGTTCTTGGGGAACAGGCAAATCTTATAAACCTTGAAGCCGATCAGGGTCAGGCTTCGCCATACCTTTAGTTACTGAGTAGCAGAGTAGGTTGACTGTGGTGAGTGAATAGTGACATTTGTTTATATTCAGGGTTAGATTGTATTTTTCTGCAACATTCATAAAGTTTTTCAGGTTCCTGTCGTGCTCAGCCTGATCATGTCCACAAATTGTAGCATTGTCTATGTATGCATATGCACCCTGGAGACCTTCTAGCTTCACAATTTCATCCATCACTCTCTGGAAACTAGCTACACCGTTAGGTACTCCGAAGGGAATTCTACAGAACTGGTATAGAGAGCCTGCGGCCTCGAAAGCAGTGTACATCCTTTCTTCAGGTTTGATGGCCACTTGATGGTATGCACTTTTCAAGTCAAGAGTACTGAAGACACTGTATCTGGCAATCTCATTCACCATGTCTTCAATTCGTGGAAGAGGATATGCATCTAAGAGAGTGAATCTGTTTATAGTCTGAGAATAATCAATTACAAGTCTTTTCTTATGATTTTCAGGAGAAACCACCAAGGCCTGAGCTCGCCAGGGACGCTGAGAAGGTTCAGTGATACCCTCCTCCAACATACGAGCGACCTCTGATTGAATGAACTCTGCATCCTGCGTGCTGTATTTCCTAGATTTCACTGCTATAGGATGGCAGTCAGGAGTTAGATTGGAAAACAATGCTGGAAAGGGCACATTTTTTATAGCAGTCAATCCACAAACAGTGAGAGGTGGAAGAGGAACACCGAATGGTATCTCCACTGAAGAATGTTGACGTAAAAAGTCATGCCCAAGGATAACATCACTACATAGGTTGGCCATGAGAGACAATCTGATCCCTCTGTAAGACCTGCCGTTCAGCTCAAAAGATGCAACACAGTATCCTAGGGTGTCAGAAAAGAGGACACTGCTGGCCATAGATATTTTGTCAGACCTAGGGCAGATGCTTAAACCAAGGTTTTCAACTTCCTTTGAGTTAATGAAGTTCTCAGAGCTACCAGTATCAACGAGTATGTTCATTGGTCTGCCTTGAACTGTTCCAGACAGCACTGCACGTGAGAGACTCTCAGGAGAAACTGCAGAGGAAGTAGCAGCACGGTAGGACTCGCAGTCAGTAACAGCCGTGATTGATGAGTTTTTTGAGGATCTGCAAACTCGAGAGAAATGTCCTTTCTTTCCACAGCTGTTACATACAGAATCCTTAGCAGGGCACCTAGACCTAGGGTGACGTTGTAAACCACAAAAGAAGCACTTCTGGTTCTGGTTCTGAGATGGAGCCACTGTAGGATGTTCACTAGACTTGTCAGAGAAGCTAACTGGTTCAGTAGAGCTAAGAGAGTCTTTTGCTCGCACCATAGAGGTAGACACATTAGTAGAATGCGGCTGCAAGTAGGAAACAAATTGTTTCTGAGCCATCTCCAGTGTGAGAGCTTGATCATAGGCCGTCTGTAAGTCTAGTGTCTTGTTCTCATGTAATCTTTACCTAATTTGATTGGACAGTAACCCATTAATGAATGCATCATGAATGTATTTGTCTCTGGCTTGATCTGCAGTCACTGCCTTGAATTCGCGATCTCTACTGAGAGTTTTTAAAGACTGCAAGTATTGATCGAGGGAGTTCTCCTGACTGTTGGCGACGAGTAGCTAATAAGTGTCGAGAGAAGATCACATTTTTAGGCTTTACAAATACCCCTTCCAAAATGTCAATAGCAGATTCATAATTCTCAGAGTCAGAGATATACTTGTAAACTCCTGACGAAACATGATTAACAAGCAGGTTAAGCTTATCAGCACTTGAAAACTGAAGTCGACTTTCTGTAGTTGATGAAGTAGACTAGGGCTGCTAAGAAGGTGTCGAATGATTTCCTCCAGTGCTTCCACTGATCAGCAGCATTAGGAGTTGAGGGGTTCAAATCCAGGCGATCAGGTTTGAGGTACTTCTCCATCCTTATGTTCAATAAATTGTAGTAATACTCAAGGGTTGCTCAGGAAACTTTATTGAACACAAGGGAGCAACACAAGCCTGTAACAAACAAATACCCAAAATTAGTTTAATTCATAAGGAGAACATAAGCATACATAAGTACATAAACATACATAAACTTACAAGACACAGAACAAAATCCAGTAAATTATTGTGTCCATTTCACAATATTAATGTCATTCTCCACACCGCTAGGAGGTCAGCAGCACTCCTTGTGTGTCACTGTGGCCCCGGGTGTCTGTGAGCAGACGTGTTGTTAGCTATGCTTACTATTGTAACGTGGTGCGTAGGTGGTTTGGCGGTTTTCCAATGGCAGACCTAATGGAACAAAGAACCTGCATCAAGTTCTGCTTCAAGATCAACAAGACGGCTGCAGAAACTAACCGGAATCTTCAGCAAGCCTTTGGTGACAATGCCATGTCCCAAAGCAGAACATTTTTCTGGTACAAGAGGTTCAAGGAAGGACGAAAGTCCGTCAAAAACGATTACCATTCTGGACGACCGTCAACAGCAACAGCACCAGAAAACATCGGAAACGTTCGTCAGGCTAGCCTTGCAGATCGTTGACGAACTATCCATGATGTTTGTGATATTGTTGTACTGTCGTATAGGAGCATGCAACGCATTTTGTCAAACGTGTTGGGCATGTGACGCATCGCTGCAAGATTTGTGCCAAGACTGCTGAGTGACAAGCAGAAGGCACATCGTCCTGCAGTTTGCAGGAGCTTAAGAATCAGGTCAGAGATGATGTCACCTTCATCTCCAAGGTCATAACTGGTGATGAATCATGGGTTTATGGATATGATCTGGAGACAAAGCAGTAGTCATAGCAAAGGAAGTCTCCAAATTCACCGAGGCCGAAAAAAGCGTCAAGCTCACAGCGATGTCAAGTCAATGTTAATCGTTTTCTTTGATACCCAAGGGATTGTTAACAAGGAATTCGTCCCACCCGGTCAATCTGTCAGTGGAAAGTTTTACTGTGAAGTTTTGCAGCGTCTGAGGGAGAACATCCGTGTAAATGTCCAGAACAGTGGAAGAACAAGGACTGGGTCCTGTATCATGACAATGCCCCTGCCCACACATCAATTGTTGTCCGGCAGTTCCTGGCTTCCACTAACACGGTAGTCATTCCCCACACACCCTATTCGCCTGACCTTGCCCCCTGTGACTTTTTCCTGTTTCCCAAGCTGAAATTACGACTGAAAGGGCATCGATTTGGCTCGATTGAGGAGATCCAGACAGAATCACAGGAGGTGTTCAAGACTATCATGCCTGAATCATTCCAGGGATGCATGAATTCATGAAAAAAATGCTGGGACCACTGTATACATGCCCTAAGGGACTACTTCGAAGGCGTCAACTAGGAGGTAAGGTAACTTATTTTCCTACGATATTCAAATTACTGGAACTTTTGGGTGGCACCTCGTATTTTACCTACAGTATGTTTTCTTGAAATTGCTTACTATATTGATTCCGCTCAGCTTGTTGCAGTAATTTTTGAAGAGTTCTTTTATATTTAATATGCCTGTCTGTATTATAAAGTAATGGTTTCTTTAATGATAATACATATAATTTGTTCTTACTTTTGACTGACTGCCTCAATCCAGAAGTTAATTGTGATTCTCTGTTTCTATAAGCAATCCTTATTTTGATACAGGGGAAACATTAATTGAAAAACAAAGAGAACTTTTACTAGAACTCAGAAACTCACCTGACAATCAGAATGACTCATCATGCTGCCCCATTCAGTGATGGTCAGTTTCTCCTGAAATTACAACATGCATTTTTCATTGAACAATCTTTTGGTTAGACAGTAAACCCTCGATATAACGTACTAACTGGGGGGAGGGGAGGGTTTCTATACCCAAAAGTTTGCTATATACGAGAGGTTGGTATTTCCGAGGGATTACCGAACTCAGTTCGTTATATAAGGGGAGTCATTTGGACCTACATGCTCAAACATAACCTTAACTAACTCAATGAAATTTTACATGAAGAATTGGATGGTTTATCAACTTGTACATGTAATTACAATACTGTATGAAGTTGTATATAAAAATACAATACCTATAATAAGAATAGAGTCTAATATGGTACTGCTACAGTATGCTTACTGTGCCAGGAAGGGATGCTGTTGAAGTACACTTACTGTGCCAGGAAGGGATGCTGTTGTCGCCAAGGGTTGATTCCCGAACCCCCCCCCCTCATTTAGTGAACTTTGCAAAATCCAGGGGAAGTAGCGATTTAGCCGTTCATCATATCCGAAAATCGCAATACCAGGCTTCATTATATCAAGGGTTTACTGTATATATTTTTCATCATTCATTATTTTTGAGTTAGTACTGAAGCAGAAAACAGGAAAGTAAAATTAAATGTCAGTACACAGAACACCATTAAACAGACACTTATCATGAACATTTTTATGAAACATAATATCAGCAAGTTATTGTACCTCCATGTAAATTTATTGATGACAGAAAAAAATGAATATGAGATACTGTTTACAAAATCTTATGTGGGTATATAACTTTTATCCTTTAACAGATCAATATGAAGTCTCCAATTCAAGAAAAATTTCTTTTTCTTTTTGTACCGTAATTTAAGTAATATGTTGTTAAGATATTCAAAAAATTCGTCCTTAGGAGCACATCTCACTTGTATATAACACCAATATTACTTCCAATAACGTTAGTATTTTCCAGTTCTGTTAAAATGGACTCAGCATAATAATTCAATAATGATTCATCATTTTTCACGGTAAGGGATAATTGTTCTTTAATGCAGAAAGACGCCTCCACCTTTCCCATTTTTCCTATAATTTTCCCTTTACACATAACCACCAGTAAAACGCCTTTGTCGGCGAGGTACGAGCAAAGCCATTTAAATCCGAAAGCTTTGAAATGATGCCTTACACCCCGAGGAAGCCTAGAGTATAGTTTATTGATGGCTATCTGTCTGTCAGGTTTATGCCTTTACGACAAACTGTCTGGCCTGTGGCCCTCTTGTGGAGATCTTCGACATTGTGCACTTGTTGTGTGTCACGTGCACCGTTTGGGTGTGATGAAACATGTCAGAAACAAATCTTAAACAATTGGACTATCATATGGTGCAAACCACGCAGTGATTAGCCCTGTGGTTGCTGAGATAAAAGCTTCTGAAAAGCATTACAGTCGGGCCGGGTCGGGCCGCTCGTATGTGAGAAAATGCCATTATCTGACTAGAGGCTCGTGAAGGCATCGCCCTCGCTCGTAACTACTGCTATACCTGTTGATACTGGAATGATTAATCCACGTTTCTGCTAATCTAATTACTCAAAACTTAACGTCTAGGATTTACGAGTATGAGTCCAAGCTTAGATTATATTTATATATTTTGTAGACTGCATATGTTCAAGTGAATTAGAGCAAATAAACTTCAGACTGTGAATTTTCTCTACATATTCCTTTAACGTGACCTTCCATTTAATAATTACTCATTAAGTTCACAGAGTCAGTGCTACTGAAGTAGCTTGTATCTGGATCTATACCTAATAAATGTGCAGTGTCGAGTGAATCTTTAAGTTCTGAAGGATTAAATCTAATGTTCTTCAGCTGTGAAGGCAATCATATTTACGGTATGTTTGTAAGGACTTATTAAATTCTTCGTCATTTGTAACCTGTTAAAGAGGATCATATTTACTACACGGTAAGAAATCTCAGTTATAGCAAGAAAAATGAATTGCATTGCATTCCTACAAATCGTAAAAGAAGAAACTCCTCCAGCAGTAGTAATTATTTCGTTATATTTCCCACATATTACTGTCGTTGGTCCTACTTACATGATTTTAAAGGTTGATTCTGCATAATATAGACAGTAAAGTAGCAGTGTTATGATACTTTTTATAGTGATCAAAATTGTATAGAAAAATAATTTATATGTAATACTGACTCAAAATAAACTGAGAAAGAGTACACTATCTCCGCATACATAAAAAAGAAAAAGGCAGAATATGGAACATAACAGTACTAGAAAGAATATTTTACACATTGAAAAAGTAAATAAATAAATACTGCATAACCAGCATCTACATAGCAAAAATAAATAAATTAATTAACTAATTCTGTCTGGAGATATACGGAGATAAACAATAGAGAAGTCCATTATGCTTCTCAACACAATGCTTTGCCACAATTAACAGTACTATCCCATCCCTACCCGTATCCCTGACTGCCTTGGAGATGAGTTCCAACATACTTGATCTTTACCTTACAATTAATCATTCTGTTTATGCTGTTAATTTATACTTTTCACCGGGCTCCTCCGATCACAACCTTATTACCTTAACCTGTCCTGTCACTCCAGTAAGGCCTGTGGACCCTCTGTATGGCACTTTTGACTGGGAGGCCCTCAGGCAGTACTTCTTTGATTTTCTCTGGAATGATTATTGCTTCCATGGCCGAGAGCCATCTGAATGTGCCCTATGCCTTTTGGAGGCTATTCTCTCGGGCATGAAAGCATACATTCCTTTCTCTTATCTTGTGACTAATGCAAAAAATCCTTGGTTTAATCACGCTTGTCCTAATGCTGTCCACATCAAGAAAGCCTGCAAAAGGTACTGGAACCAGCCCACCCCTGAATCTCATCTCTTTTATCTTTATGCCCGGAGCCATGATAAGTCTTTCCTTCACTCTGCTAAAAATAGTTTTGTTTGAACTAAATGCTCTGGATTCTGACTCAAATTCTTCCCGCTCTTTCTGGCACCTTGACAAAAACCTTTCTGAACTTTATCATTCTTCCCTCCTCTTCTTTTCTGATGGCTTTGTAATTGTGTCTTGCAGTTGTTCTTAACATTTTTAAGTACCATTATCCCTTGGAATTTCAGAATATTATCCTTGCCCCCTGTTAAAAATGACAATAAAATCACATTAATTAATCCATAAAATTTCATTATTTTGATAGCAAAACAAAAAAAAGAAAGAAAGAAAGAAAGAGCGAAATGAATCGGTCACAATTATGATTAAATAATTTGGATTTATTATTTGTGAAAACGACAGACATAATGCGTAGTGTGTGCTGAAAATAAACTTCCTCAAGGTAGATTTGTTCAGAATAAACTTTTGAAGTACATCCATATTATACAGCGACCATCGCTAGAGTAAGTGCTGTCACATGCCATGATGTTTCATTCACTCATCTCTTTGATAATGGCTGAGAACTACTGAACAACTGTTATGACTGCAGATCAGTATTTAACCCGCCCCGTCCCGACGACGTATGGGTACGTTGCAACGATTTGCATTTGCCAGTCCCGGCGACGTACCAGTACGTCGTGCAATTGCAAGGTCGCTAATTTGCACAATTTTCAATTTTCGCACGTGATTTTTCGTATGTCTACACGGGACACCTTCCTCTATTCCTGTACAAGATACCAAGCAGGGACAATGCCTTACACTGCATAACCTCCCCGCTCCCCCCCTCACGCCATTGTCTTGGCAAAGGACCTGTTACCAGTGACCTGGCTAGTAAAGTTATTCAGGGCCAGAGTGATTCCCCAATCGATGACAATGTGGAGGACAATGTTTACATAGCATTAGAAGAAGAAACAGCCAGAAATAATGATCAGGTAGTGTGGCAAAAATAGGTCAGGTATGGTGATTAGTTAGTGAGTGAAACAATGCTTATAATGCCTTTATTACTGCTTGAAAACCAATATACTGTCATACTACATATACATTCGTACCAAGTAAATAAATAAATACCGTTTATGAGTGGATAAAATAGTTACCCTCCCATAGAACTCGTTTTCTTTGGTGCCAGCATATTAGAAAACCCACTCAGGTAAGGAGGAACTCCTACCTGGATTGGGCACTTTAAACCTCAGGTGAGCGATTTCTCTATGAATTTTCGATGTTTCTCACCAAAAGCAAAGGTTTTAGCCAAATAAAAAAATTTCGAAAATACCTCGGGACTGGGGGATGTCGGAGGTGCGGAAAACCTCGGGACGTGACGGGTTAAAGAACACTCTCTCACACATAGTAAATGAAATTTGACTGAAACACACCATTTTTTTAATACAAGGAAGAGGGAACCAAAGGCCAGGATCCCGGAAATCGTTCCCTCCAAGAAAAAACAAAAACAAGATAGCAGAGAGCCAAATTCAAGATCTATTCATTTCGAGATGCCTGGACACACTGTGTTTGAAAAAATGGAGATCAGAGGCAGTACAGAGGAAGATGGTTCCAGAGTTGTCCTGTTGCATATATGAAGGACTGCGAGTAATGGTTAAATCTTGCATTATAGAGTTGGACAAAAAAAGGAATGAGACTTTTTTGCTAGACGGGTGTTACACGCCCTTCATAGTAGTGGAGAGATGCAAGCAGACAGTTCGGAGGAGAAATGGCCATTGAAGTGGAGACAGAAAGTAGACGAAGATGCAACAGTGCAGCGAACAGACAAAGGTTGAATGGAGCCAGTACAAGAAGGAGAGTTAATGAGGCGAAAAGCGTTTGACTCCACCTTGTAAAGAGCTGTATGCGGGGAGCCTCCCCACACACGAGAGTTGTACGCTATACAGGGGCGAATAAAACCCATGTATAAAGTGAAAAACTGTGCAGGGGTTAAGAAGGCACGGAGTCGGCTTAGCACACCTAATTTCTCAGAAGCGGGTTAAACAAGAGAGGTATATGTTCTTTCAAAGATAAATCCCGAGATAATGAAACCCCAAGTATATTTAGAGATGATGCAGGATTATCCTGGATATTATTAAAAATCAGAGGATACTCTTGTGGAAGATGCTGTCGGGTTGATAGATGTAAGAACTGAGTATTAAAAACAACAAGATTACTTTTATCCCAATCAGAGATATGAACCAAGTCAGGCATTAGGTGTGTCATAGCCTCATCCCTTGTTTGTTGAAGTAACTGCTGCAATGGACACTGCGGGAAACGAATAGAAAGGTGAAGGGTGGAGTCATCAGCATATGAGTGGATAGGGTTAGATGTACAGTGTAGGTCATTCATGAATATAAGGAAGAGAGTTGGGGATAGGAAAGAGCCCTGAGGAACACAACTGTTGATAGCTCTAGGAGAAGAACGGTGACTGTCAACAACAGCAGCTATAGAACGACCAGAAAGAAAGCTAGCGATGAAGGCACACATAGAAGGATAGAAATCGAAAGAAGGCAGTTTGGAAATTAAATATTTATGCCAGACTCGATCAAAAGCCTTTGAGATGTCAAGTGCATTGGCGCAGGTTTTGCCAAAGTCCCAAAAGGAGGATGACCAGGAGTCAGAACGGTAGGTGAGAAGATTGGCAGTGGAGCGTCCCTGCCAGAACCCATACTGATGATCAGAAAGATGGTTGTGATAGGAAAGATGCTTTAAAATTTTTCTGTTAAGCAAAGACTCAAAAACTTTAGAAATGCAGGATGTTTAAGCAACTGGGCGATAGTTAAAGGGTTGGGAATGGTCACCCTTTTTTGGGACAGGCAGAATGAGAGCAAACTTCCAGCAAGAAGGAAAGGTACAAGTTGATGGACAAAGGCGAAAGAGTTTATCTAGGCAGAGTGTAAGCACAGAAGCACAGTTCTTGAAGAAAACAGGAGGGACCTCACAGACCCACATGCCTTGTTAATATTGAGGCCAGTGATGCCAGAAAATACATTAATTGAAGAAAACTTAATGTCAGCCATAAGGAAAACAGAGGGGGCATGTGATGGAGGAACAGCACCGGAATCGTCTGGGATGGAATTTAAGAAGAAAGTCTGATTGAAGAGTTCTTATTTATTAGTAGAAGAAATGGCTACAGAACCATTAGAGTGGAAAAGGGGATGGAAGGATGATGAGGTAAAGTTGTTAGAAAGATATTTGGCAATGTGCCAGAAGGAGCAGGAAGAATTCGAGTCGGTGAGTTCAGAGCATTTAGTACGAAAGAAATTATTTTTAACAGAGCAAAGAGCAGACTTAGTACAATAACGGGCAGAAACATAGAAGAGATGAGATTCAGGAGTGGGTTGGCTGTGGTACCTTTTGTAGACCTTCTCCTTGTTGAAAGCATTAGAACAAGCGTGATTAAACCAATTTTTTTTTTCTCATTAGTCATAGTATATGAGAAAGGAATGTATGCTTCTGTTCCTGAGAGAATATCCTCTGTAATGAGCAAGGCACACTCAGATGGCTCCTGGCCATGGAAACAATAATCATTCCAGGGAAAATCAAAGACGTACTGTCTGAGCTCCTCCCTATCATCAGCTCCAAAATGCCACAATCAACGCTTCTTCAGAGGGTCCACATGCCTTACTGGAGCGACAGGACAGGTTAAAGTGATAAGGTTGTGATTAGAGGAGCCCAATAGAGAGGAAATATTAACAGCGTATGCACAAGGATTAGTCGCAAGGAAAAGGTCAAGTATGTTGGAACTCTCTCCAAGGTGGTCAGGGATACAGGTAGGGTGCTGTGCAGGCAATAGGTCATTAAGGATAGAAAAGATGTATTCACCAGGTGGATCAGTGAGAGGAGAGGAGAGCCAAAGGAGGTGATGAACACTGAAAAATCTCCTAGTATAGAGATTTCAGAGAAAGGAGAAATGGATAGAATGTGTTCCATCTTATAAGTAAGATAGTCGAAGAATTTTTCATAGTCAGTAGAACTAAGGGATAAATAAACAGTACAGATATTATTAGTGAGAGAATGACAGGAAGGAAGAAGCCAGAGAGTAGGGAATTCAGAAGACTCAAGTTCAGGAACACGAGAGCAAGATATGTCGTTGCATACATATACTGTACACAACAGCCACGGTTGGCTTTGAAAGGAGTATAGAGAAAGTGGGAGGATACAGAGAAGGGTTTGCTGTCAGTTGCCTCAGACAACTGTGTCTCAGTTAGGAAGAGAAGGTGAGGTTTAGAGAAGGAGAGGTGATGCTCAACTGAAGTTTTGAGGAAAGGCCGCAAATGTTGCAGAAATGGAGAAGAAATGAGTTAGACAGAGGTTCTAGGCATCTCACTGGGTTGTCACCGGGAGAGGGGTGGATGGTGGGGGCATTTATGCCCCTCCCCCCTGGGGTGTCTGAGGCATGGTTATTAGATGCCACTGTTTTTATTAAATTTTGAATTGAAAATGGCGTGTGTAATGTGATTGTAGTTTGGTGTTAACAGTAAGAGGAATTTATATTGGAGAGCATGCTGACCTACTGAAACAGTGAAAAAGTTCAGCAAAGGGGGATGGTCAGGAGCTAGTCCTGAGGGCCAATGAAACTGGAGCTCCAGCTCTTCATGTCATCAGTTTTCCATCCACCTTGGGAGTACCGCCCTGCTCGACTGGTGCTACAGTTTGATGAGTACGAGTACTTACTGATGTGACATGACTTATTATTGAGACTCTACATACTAAAACATTGCTAGTGACTCGTTTGTTGTTTATCATCAATGATCACACTGAAGCGAGGTTCTTTTTTTTTTTTTTTTAAATAACCTTACGAATATCGTCACTTGTATCCAAACGGTTCCTGGCCTTTGTTTTTATGTGTAGAAGCAATGAAAATCCTGTTTTACACAAGTAGGTGGTTGTAAATGGCATAAGGACATCTAAAGCTCTCCCTGCTAACTGGGGGAACGTGACTAGTTGTGCACACCAGAAGATATCTAGCTGCATTGAATCAAACTTCATTTGGACTTTTCGACTGGCTTTCAGCTCAGTCAGGTTAGCTTTCATTGTGTCATTACCATCCATGGAATCCAGGTTGAAAAGAAATGGATCCTGGATCCATCCCTGTGCATCAGAAAGCTCTCCATTTTGAAAAGATCCTTGGACGGACTGACCCAGAACCTGGGAATGTTCATTGATTTCAGTCGCGACTGGTATTTCTTTTTCTACATTAGCAGCTTCATCAAGATTGGGAAAGTTTGCAGAGTTTCCATTCTCAATACGCTTTATCCAAATTGGAAGTTTATAAGTGAAGGCCACGCTATGATCATGTTCATTCCTGTTCCTTGGATGGAGGTGTTCAGTTCGTTGGGGTGTGTGAATATATCTGCCAGTAAGTGAGGGACAAAACGAACTTCGTGTTTTCAGCTATGTCATTGTTTGACTTCCTAAGAAACTTCTTCATTTCTTTGCAGAGTTCAAACACATGAGCAAGCACTTAGCCACGCAATAGCCACCTCACTTCCGTGTGGTAAAGAAGAACACTGTTCTCAGCTCTAATATCCTCACAAAACACATGGAAGAGACGGTAATTCAGGGCTCGCCCTCTGATAAAATTGAGAGCACGCACAACAATTGGCAAAACGTTATTCAGATGTTCCAGTAATGACTTTGCTGACGATGCAACACACAGTGCGTGACAGTTACATTGAACATCTTTTTCACAAGTGCAGTAAAAACTGATTTGTTTCCTAGCATGGCGGGGACTCCATCAGTGGAAAGTAACCCACACATGTCGAGAGTCATTCCATGCTTCAAAAAGAAATCTTTCACGAGACTGAACACATCGATTGCTTTTGTGGTTGTTGTCAGTGGTTCACAAAACAAGAATTCTTCCACTACTTCATTCTCCTTCACATACTGCACAAAAGTCAGTAAGTAACCACATAAACTGACGACAGTTGACTCATCTAACTGACGACACCCACTGACAGAACTAGCTTTGATATCTGCTATCACCTGATGCAAGATGTCTCTACTCATGCCACCAGTCCTAGAACAGATAATGTCGTTTGACAAGGGTACCAGTCAAAGTTTCTTTTGTGCCTCGGCACCCAACACTATTTTTGTCATTTTTAGAGTACAATGTTTCACTAGTTCTTCAGCAGTTGTATGATTTTTTTTTTCTTAGCACACAAATAAGCAGCTTGGTAAAGTGCTTGCAACAATGGCTTCTCCATCGGTATAAATTCTTGCATTGGCAGGGTACTACCACGATCGTGTCCTCTTGATCTTCAAGGTTTCGAAATCATTCCCAGAATTTGTACCCCCTATGCCTATTATGATGCTCATTAAATTGTGAACGTTTGAAATTTACATTTGAAATACGTGCTGCATATTGTACACTGAGGTCTCTGAATTCCATCCTTTTCTGTCATACAGGTGAAACTATAACGAACGTAGTCGTCACTCCACTTGTGTTTCTTAGACATGGTAAATAAGATCTTGACCACGCTAATAACTGGAAAGATATAAAATTGAATGTTACTTGATTCTTTGCGCGATAACAAAAACACACACAATGAAATACAATGAAATATGATTAAATATATTGATAAGAGACAGTAGAATATGGTTTTTATTTATATTTTTTGATTAATAATTAAATAAATGAAAATTAAAACACAATCCAATCTTCACCACGCTGTTACATTATCTTAACCATACAAACACCACACTGCAAAAGTACGAACCTGCTACGCCGAGTTGCAGATCACGACTGAGCAACTGTCGAACTTCCAAGCAACAGCATCCGTGTATAACTGAACACATACTGCACGAGAAAAGCTAATGGAGTACGAAACGGGTAAACCATAAGTGTAAGCCGGGTAACACTTATATAGATAAAATTACATCACTGTAAGAAAACACAATAATATTAAGTACTGCCCTGAAAAAAAAAAGAAAAAAGAAGATTAAATAAATAAAATATTAGGATGTTATTAACTCATTCACAATTTGTAAAAACAAGAGTGTATTTTCATAATCTTTCCGTAACGTATGAAGTGGACAGCATGTATTGTCCCCTAGACTTTGAGGTTTTGTACTCCCAGGGGGTACGTGCACCGCTGGTTAAGAACCATTGTACAACTGATAAAGCAGAAATCTTCGCTCAGACTTTCTCCTCTAATCCTACATTGGTCGATTTCAGTGCTGTTCCTCCATGGCTTCTCCCCTCAGACTTCATCATGGTTGACATTAAAGGTTTCTTCAGCTGATGTATTTTCTTACATCACTGGTCTCAATACTAACAAGACATATGGACCTGATGGGATCCCTTCCGTTGTCCTCAAGACCTGTGCTCCTATGCTTACACACTACCTAGGTAAACTCTTTCGCCTTTGTCAGTCAACTTGTACCTTTCCTTCTTGCTAGAAGTTTGCTTCCGTTCAGCCTGTCCCAAAGAAGGGTGGCCATTGCCGGCCCTCTAACTATCGCCCAATTGCTTTAACATCATGTATTTCGAAGGGTTTTAAATCCGTTTTAAAAAATCCTGTCACAACTTTCTTTCCGATGGTCAGTATGGGTTCTGCCAGGGAAGCTGTACTGGCAATCTTCTCACCTTCCCTTCAGACTCCTGGTTATCCTCCTTTCGGGACTTAGGCGGAAACTTTGCCATTGGACTTGGCATCTCAAAGGCTTTAGATCGAGTCTGGCATAAATCATTAGTTTCCAAACTGCCGTCTTAAGGTTCCTATCCTTCTATCTGTGCTTTCATCTCTAGCTTACTTTCTGGTCGTTCTGTAGCTACTGTTGTAGACGACCACCATTCGTCTCCTAGAGCTATCAATTGTGATGTTCCTAAGCGTTTTGTCCTGCCACAAACTCTCTTCCTTCTATTCACCAATGACCTTTTAAGCTGTACATCCAACACTATCCATTCATAGGCTGATGACCCTTCAACTTTCCATCAGCTTCCCATGGGATCAGTCTCGGCGGTTCCTTCAATAAATAAGGGATGAGGCTGTGACGCGCCTAATGTCTGATTTGAATCATATCTTTGATCGGAGTGAAAGTAATCTGGTTATTTTTAATGCATTAAAACTCACTTCTTACAATTTCAACCCGTCAAAACCTACCACAGGAGCATCCTCTAATTTTTTACAATATCCAGCTCAATCCTCCATCATCTTTGAACCTTTTTTCTTGGGGTTTCATTTTCTCGGATTTATCTTGGAAAGATCACATTACCTCTCTCATAAAATCTGCTTTCAAGAAATTACGTGTGTTAAGCAGACTCTTTGCCTTCTTTACCTCTGAACAGTTGTTGACTTTATACAGAGGTTTTATTCGCCCATGTGTAGAGTACAACTCTCGTGTGTGGGGAGGCTTCCCACATATAGCTCTTCTGAACAAGGTGGAATCAAAGCCTTTCGTTTCATTAACTCTCCTTCTCTTACCGGCTCCCTTCAACCTCTGTCTCTTCGCCGCACTGTTGCATCTTAATCTCTTTCTGTCACTACTTCAAAGGTCACTGCTTCTCTGACCTTTTTGCCTGCATCCCTCCACCATTACAGTGGGTGCGTATCATCCGTCTAGCTGCAAACTCTCATTCCTTTTCTGTCCAACACTCTAAAGCAAAAATTAACCGTTACTCCCAATTCATGATACATGGAATATGTCAACTCTGGAACTGTCTCCTTTTGTATTTCCTACTGGATATGACCTTCCGTCTTTTAAATACATTGTGTCCAGGTATTTCGAAACGAACGGCTCTTGAATTTGGCTATTATCTTGTTTTTATTTGTTCTAAGAGGAAACAATCCTGCAGGCTTCTAGCCTTTGGTTCATTCTTCAATGGATGTAAAAAAAAAAAAAAATCATCCAACAGTAATGGATTTTTTTTCCTCTTTCTTCGCCTATCTACTTTTCCATAACAGGAACGCCCTGGCATTAGTAACGTCTTCATTTACGTAAATACCTTTAGTGTCAGTGTTTGTTTCAATTCCATAGCCAGTTGTTTCGCTGCCACTGACTGAAGCACCAGCGTCAAATGTAGTCAACAAAAAAATTACCGTACACATTACAGCACGTGTCATTGTGAAAGTGGACGAAACATTGTGATATATGCAGCACCCTGTGATTATTAGTGCAAATATTATCCTTAGTAACTATTACAGCTCGAAATCGCACAAAAATTCACATTCTGGGTGCGGGGTTTCTTAAGGCACTAGGCAAATAGATTCATGTGTGTCCCACAAAACTCGCTCATTTTCACACCCATCGTACATCAGATGTGCAGTACACTTTTGTTGACTGTACAATAACCAAAGGGTTTCCTGGAATTCTTTGGCGACGGTCCGGGTTGACGTGGACTCAGTTTCGGTAGACCCAGTGACGTGCTCGGTACGTACAAAACATTATCATAATGTGGCGAGATGTTTCGTTATCAAGTTTGCGGCCAACAGAGTGCACTCGATCTACGTCTTTCGCTGATTGCGATACACATACCACTGATGAAATCAAGTGCTACTTTCAGTGTATCTTCGTTCTCCCCCCCCACCCAACACCAATCATTCTCAGATTATTTCGTCTAAAGTATTGTTCCTGTTAGTCTAGTGCTTCCTGTACATTCGAGATATCCTACTACAATCGAGAGCTTTGTAATTTGGTGTCACGTTGCTTAATAACATCTCATAGATCATTTATTTCTTTGATATGTTGGTCACATATAGTCGAGTCCACTTATTGTATCACTTGGTCATTATCTAGAACTAGTATGAATGCTTTTACATATTCCTATTGAATGAATCCCATTTTGGCTAACACACATCTCGACCACATCAGTTGATGACGTTAAACTGTTCACATTTACAAGAACCTAGTATTGAAGCAGGGGAGTGAAAGATAAAAATGGTAGATTACTAGTGGAGAAGGGAGAAAAAGTGAGCAGATGGAGAGAACACTTTAAGGAATTGTTGAACGTAGAGGATGGAAGCAATGCGAGTATAAGTGGCTGGGGAATGGCTGGGAGAAGGAGGGAGGTGAGAAGAAAGGAAGAAATCAGTAGGATAGAAGTTGTGGAAGCAATGAAGAAAGTTAAATCAGGGAAAGCCCCAGGATTTGATGGAGTGTGTGGTGAAATGCTGAAGAATGGGGGAGAGATAGTAGTAGAATGGATGTGGAAGATGTGCAGATTGGCCTGGGAGGAAGGTAGAGTCCCGGAGGATTGGAAGTCAGGTATAATTATTCCCTTGTACAAAGGAAAAGGGGAAAAAGAAGTGTGTGGTAATCATATGGGCATTTGTCTTCTTAGTAGAATAGGAAAAGTGTATGGTAGGATACTTATTGACAGAGTTAGAGAAATAACAGAGAAATTAGTTGGAGAAGAACAGGGAGAATTAGGAAGGGAAGAGGTGGTGTAGATCAGATATTCATTCTCAGATCTTTAGTGGAAAAGTTTCTAGAGAAGGGAAAGAAGTTGTATGCGGCTTTCATGGATTTGGAGAAAGCATATGACAGGGTGGATAGACAAGGATTGTGGAAAGTGTTAAGAATATATGGAGTAGATGGGAAGTTGTTGAATGCTGTGAAGAGTATGTACGATGGTGCGAAGGCTGCAGTGAGTGTGGATGGTGAACTAAGTGAATTTTTCTCTTTGAAGGTTGGGTTGAAACAGGGATGTGTCATGTCTCCATGGTTGTTCAATCTGTACATGGATGGGGTAATAAAAGAGGTACAAGGTAGGGTAGTGGATGTTGGAGTGGCCCTGGTGAGAGAGGATAGTGTTTGGAAACTCCCTGTACTGTTGTTTGCAGATGATACTGTGTTGTTGAGTGAAGACGAAGGGGAGCTGCAAGGCTTGGTGGATGAGTTTGGGAGAGTGTGTAAGAAACGGAATCTAAAGGTGAATGTAGGGAAGAGTAAAGTGATGGTCGTTGAGAGAGGTGAAGTCAGTGAATGTACAGCGAGGTTGGATGGTGAGGAATTGGAAAATGTGAGTACGTTTAAGTACTTGGGTAGTGTGATGAGTAAGGATGGGGTTTGGAGGGTGAAGTGCTTGAAAGGGTACAGCAGGGAAGAAAGGTTGCTGGTTCTTTGAAAGCAGTGATAAGAAACAGGGAAGTGAGCATGGAAGTGAAAAAGTTACTACATGACAGTATTGTGATACCAACTCTAACGTACGGAAGTGAAGCTTGGACGTTGTTGGAAGGACACAAGTCAAGGGTGAGAGCAGTGGAAATGAGTTATTTAAGAGGAGCCTGTGGAGTCACATGGAGAGACAGGCTGACGAATGAGGATATAAAGGAGCGTTGTGGTGTTGATGTGGATGTGATAGGAAGCGTTATGAGGAACACACTGAGGTGGTTTGGCCATGTGGAGAGGATGGAGGGTGAAAGACTGACGAAGAGAGTGTATGTGAGTGAGGTGGAGGGGGGAAGAGGGAGGGGGAGGCCGAGGATGAGATGGAGGGATGGGGTGGAGAGGTATATGAGAGAGGGGGGTGTGAGTTGGGAGCAGGGCAGTGAAATGGTGGGGGACAGGGCGACTTGGAGGCGATTTGTTTGTGGCCACCCCAAACGGGATTGAGGCGTCTGGCAATAGATAGATAGATAGTATTGAAGTCACTTATAATTCTGTAAAGTTCTTTGTCTCCTCTTCTTATATCTGAACCTTCGGTACATAAGTCAAGCCTCTCGACATATCTCACGTTATTCTGCACAGTTTTCATGTTTAGTGTTGTGTAATTAATATAATCTCGAAAAACAGTTTAAGCGCGCGAGCGCACACACACACACACACACACACACACACACACACACACACACACACACACACCATTACAACGGCGTTCTCCTAAGATGGGTAATGTTATGATATTTCAGAGAAGTTTACTTTTATTTTTTCTACAGGTTTTTCATTAGCCTTTTTTACACTCTTTTTGCCATTCTCATCTTTCTTACCATTTTCTTTTTCTTCCACCCATCACATTTTCACCTTCCTTTCCTCTTCTTTTCTATTTCATATCCCACCATACTGGTTCCCTGTTATTTGTCAACGACTTTACACACACACACACACACACACACACACACACACACACACACACCATTAACACTGCTTAGTTATGTATGTATTCCATTTTTTTTTCCCTGGATGCTCTTACTCTCACTTTGTTCATAAAAATTCCTCATTCCATTTCAAGTTTTTCTCTCATTCTAAATTTATCAAAATTTCCACTTTCATTCAGTAAATTTTTTCTGAACAGTCCTCTCACCATTAAAATACCACATACAGAAGTTATGATCTCAGCTGTATCATCACAATGAATGTTATTTTAGTATGATGGTATATCTATTATCCCACTGGTGCTGGCTAATTATATCCGTGCAAGAGGGCATTATGTTTTTTTTTTTTTTTTTTTTGTGTGTGTGTGTGTGTGTGTGTGTGTGTGTGTGTGTGTGTGTGTGTGACAAACAACTCAAAATGTTTAAATCCGAAATTCGATCTTATGTATATTTTGTAGAAGGATTGAAAGCCAAAGGGCTGAACTATGGTTGTTAGGAACAGTAGATCAAGGGTGAAGGTGGCAAGGCAAGGCCAAAACCTGACCTGGAAAAATCAACTTAAACAATTATTATTCAATTTTTGCCAGACTTAGTGAAATGTTTAGCGAGTTCGGAAATTTTAAGAGCATACCAAACCTATAGTGCAAGGTCAGAGTTTGACCCGTGTGACTGTGTATGAACATAATAACTAAAACACCTTTGATTTAAATTGGGCCAAACTTGGTGGAAGATTGAGGGTTGACAGAGAAGTTGACGTATACTGTCTGAGAACAGTAAACAAAGTTCAAAGTCACATGTCAAGGTCAACTTAACCAGTTTTTATGCTATTTAGGTCTCACCATGTGAAGGTGTTCAGGGTGGTGCGGTAATAATGAAATTAAATTTTGAGAACAGTTTACTGTCAAGGTCAAAGAAAAAGGTCAAATGCCAAGGTTACGTGACAGGGTCAGCTTGAATATTTGCGATCTGGTTTAGGCCAAACTATTTGGAAGGGTCAGGGTAAAACAAGGGTGAAAGCACTCGAATTTGAGAAAAGTCGGCAAGGGTCAAGGTCAAAGGACAAGTCAGATGTTTCAAGATTAGACATTTTGGTGGATGCACCAGTATTGGTCTCTCTGAAGGCTCCTTGCTACAAAAATCATCTCCTGCCGCCCTCAGTGTCAATTTGTCTTCAGGTACTGTACATGGCATACATGTAAATGTCTAAGTGACCCCTGCACAACGCTGTTCGCTCCTACTAACTCAAGCTCGTATCCATTCCTTCTGCTTTCCCGCATTTCATTTTCTGTATTGAAATAGCCTCCTCTCTTCCTACCGCTCAGTTAATAGTTACACTTAAATTATTGTTTTTCTTTCGTTTCTGAATATTCACTTCAATTTCTTCTATCTCTTTGCTCCTTAGTTCTCCTCACATAATTCTTCTTAATCAGTTTTTACTCCTTCGAACATGTTTCGATATTTTTTCCTCCATGTTCCATTTGCTTGTATGTATATATATATATGTTTGTATATATATGTATATATGTTTAAATGTATATACATATATATATATATATATATATATATATATATATATATATATATATATATATATATATATATATATATATATATGGCCTTAATAACCAGGGGCTTCGGCCCCAATGGTTGATAGGCCGGAAAAAAAAAAAAAAAAAAAAAAAATCCATTTGCTCTTCTCTTCAGCTCCCTTTCATTGGCTAGACTTCTTGCTCCTCCTACTTTCGAACCCCTTCCCTCATGAAAAAAACATCCAGATAATACCTCTTAATCAGCACAAGTCTCATATTAGTACCTCCTAGTAACGTTAGTAACAAGTAATGGTAATACCAATACTGATGATGATGACGATGATGCAGGTGATGAAGCTGATAATAATAATAATAATAATAATAATAATAACCAGAATTCTGAAACTGCTGAAGCAATATTCAAAGAACGCCACATTCCAGATGAAAATACGTTTATGACAGTCGACCTAATATTAAGGGACTTTTGCCAACGGCCATACCACGTTGAGTACACCGCTTCCCGTCCGATCAGCGAAGTTAAGCAACGTTGGATCTGGTTAGTACTAGGATGGGTGACCACCTGGGAACACCAGATGCTGTTGGCTAACGTTCTCCCTACGTGTGTGGGGTTGGTGGAGGATTAGTGCCCCTCCCTGTAAAACAATTAACTCTAAGCCCTTGGCCATCCCGTTTGAGATACATGGCGTCTGGCAATGATGATGATGATGATGGTATGACTCAAATTTTTTAATGAATTTTGACTTGTGACCTTGAGATCAAGGTCAAGGTCAGTCATACTATGCAAATCATGTTCACTCATGACCCACCTGTTTAACATATGCCAAATATTTTCCGATTTAGCACTTTCCTGCATGAGGCGGCCATTTTGATTTTCCTTAATATCTCAGGAAGTACTTATTGGATCCCATTATCAATAACCAGGTGCACTAGTATATGTTGACTGCTTCATACTGGAACATTTGCAAAGCAATCGATTCTGTAGTTTTAGCTGCGAAGGAGAACAAAAACTGAAAAAATAACATAGAAGTCGCTAGTGCGGCGCCTGTGCGAGGATAATACTTCTGTGCCCAAACAAACCTGCAGCCAAGATACATCACTCCTGAAAAGCTCAAGTCTATCTCGAACGATCTTGGAATGCCAGCCTTCTAGGTCTTCCCCTTCCCCCCCAAAAAAAAAAAAAAATCTACAATATCAACAAGAGATGCACGGAATGTGGAGTTCTTAACAGTGATAATCAGAAGATGATGATGATGATGATGGAGGAAGAAATAAAAAGAGGAAGAGAGGAGCAAAAGAAGAGAAATATTTTTTCTTCTTAACTGTACTTCTCCACAGAATCATGTATACTCACAAAACATTATTCATTGCTGGGGTAGGATTTTTTATTTTACTGTGGATTTTTTTTTTCTTTTTACATGATGAGAGAGAGGCTTTGTGAGTAATTTTTAGAGACGGGGAGAGGCTGGCTCGTTTGATGCTGGGATAGACTACTGCGCCTCTCTCTCTCTCTCTCTCTCTCTCTCTCTCTCTCTCTCTCTCTCTCTCTCTTTGTATGTTTCTGCTTGTCTATCTTTCACACACACAAACACACACACACACACACTCCATACAAGCCTTTCACCTCTTCGAAGCTATCATTATAATTTTGTTTTAAATTTGAAGCGACTTCATTAATTTTGTACCTTCCTACCATCACGTTCATATTCTCTCCCTCACTATCATCTTTCTCCAACCATCATGTCCTTAAAGCATTTTCACTTACCCTCCCTCACTCTCTTCTTCATCCTAACCTCCTTCACGTACGGCACTATCATTCCTACGTTCACCTTTCTCAGTATCTGTCATTATCATCTTCCCTGTACTATTGTACCCGTTCCTCTCTCTTTCTCATCATTATCAGAATGTTATACCCCAAGTGCTGGAGAGGGACGCCCTCACGTGGTGGCACCGATAAGGCCATAAATCTGGACGACAGAGCTGTCCGGTTATATAAATGCTTCTCAGCTCCCTCCCAATATACTAAGACCATGGTAGGCTACAATGTTGCCAGCAAACAGCGCTCCAAGAGAAAATAATTACTTTTCCCGTACAGGAGGTCTGCAGCTATTCCGACCTGTCAGTCCCTTTTGTATTTTAAAGCCGGAGTCACTGAAATCAGTCGTGTCCCAGACACACGCAAACAAAAGAAATACACATTAAGGATCTTTACAGTTCAACATTAACGGAGTAAACATAAAGATATGAAACTAAACTGTATTTCCACCACACAGTCAGTGCCTTCCACCTCCCAATCCCGCCTTACCCGCTAATTCGCCCCTCCCCCGGCTTCTGGTCGCATTTTTGGTGCTTTTTATGGATGCCCAGGAAAATATGTCTGTGCGTAAATACAATACTAGTGCCAGTTTCCAAAGTTACCCAGACACATGAAGGAAAGCGCTCTCAAACTCAGATTTTTCTCTAAACGCATTCGGTGTGATAGTTTTAAAAATTACATTATTCATCATCGGACAGTTATATTAAGCTTAGAGAGAGAAATCAGGCTGTATAGGGGTTATTGGAGCTCTAACCCAGTCATTAGAATAATGGTTTATCCAAAGCTTTAAAAATCGTATGAAGGTACAAAGAGTAAAATGCAAAATACGTCATTGTTGCGAGGTAATGTACGTTATAATCAGCCGAGTGCTCTCTCTCTCTCTCTCTCTCTCTCTCTCTCTCTCTCTCTCTCCAGCCCCTTTTCCCTTTCTCCATTGCATTCATCAACACGACCATTCAAGAGTCCACTGGGGAAAGGAGTCGAAATGAAAGTAAGAAAATGAGAAAATGAGTCGGGGCGTGTGAGTGAATGGGAATGGGAGAAAGTAAAGGCTGGCGAGAAAGATATGTAGAAGGAAAAATGAGAGAGAGAGAGAGAGAGAGAGAGAGAGAGAGAGAGAGAGAGAGGAGTTCAAAGTAGGGAAAAACGAAAAAATCAATGTCGGCTACATATGTTTATTATATTCCGTACTGGTTTGGACTACACTTTAAGTTTTTTTTTTTTCTTTTTCCTATGAGGTAGCTTTCTTACACCCTTTATTAAGGCTTACTGATTTTTCCCCCTACCCAAGCTTCTGTTCTCTCTCTCTCTCTCTCTCTCTCTCTCTCTCTCTCTCTCTCTCGTTCTTTCTTCTCTTTCTCAGTTCTTAATCTTGTTGTTTCTCTTACTTCCTAATTTTTTCTTCCCCCCCCCTCTCTCTCTCTCTCTCTCTCTCTCTCTCTCTCAATTCTTACACTTTACCCGTCCCCGCCCCGGAGGGGCTCGGTAAAGGGTATTGTTTTCACTTCGTTTGTCTGCTTGCCTGTCTGTATGTCTTTTAAAAATTTACGCAGAAACTACTGGCGCGATTTTGACTAAAATTTCAGGGAGGATGGGCTATGACCTGATCACCTGATTAAAGATTTGGGCAAATTGGGCCAAAGGCCAGGCTGTAGGCTCAAGAAAATGTTTAAGGAAATGTAAAAAAAAATCTCATCATGATTCGTTTCAAATTCGTCATATCGACATGAAAATAAAACCTTAAGGTGAACCTTTCAAATCTGCATCGTATAACATACCTCATTACATTAGGGGGTCACCCCTCAGTTAGCGGTTGCGGGGTCACTGTCATGTGGGTCGGGCCTAGAATTTCAAATGGGCATAAAGTCATCAATTTTCACCCGATTTACTTCAAATGTGTTATGTGACATTTGACCAGACATCCTGTTGTGTTTATACATCAGCATTAAAATGACTGCCGGGGACGGGTTTGCTGTGCCTTGGTACAGCTTCATGTTTGTTTCTCTCTCTCTCTCTCTCTCTCTCATTTCACCCTTCCTACTCCTTTACATCCTCTTGTTTTTGTTTTCCTTCTGCCTCTGTTATTCCCCTCTCTTTCACATCCTCCCCTCTCCCTTTTCGCTCTTCCATCTTCCCTTTCGCATTCTCCTCTTCTTCTCCCGCTCTCGCCTCTCCTCTTTTATCTTCCCCTCCTTCTTCCTCTCTTTCCTTCCCTTACGGCTAGTTTTTCTGTTGAGTGCTCTCTCTCTCTCTCTCTCTCTCTCTCTCTCTCTCTCTCCTTCCCTTCTGTTTGGTTCTGTCTGTTTTTGTCTGTTTTCCCGTGTCTGGCTTCCGTCTTCCTGTTTCTCTCGCCTTTTCCCTCTATCTTACATTATCATTATTGCTTTTCCCATTTCCATCCTTCTTTATTTATATGTTTATCCGTTTGTATATGATGTGTTTATATATCTGCCTAATATCTTTGTTTCATTTTTTTTCTTTCCTTTTTTTTTATGCTTTTCTCTCTCACTCTCTCTCTCTCTCTCTCTCTCTCTCTCTCTCTCTCTCTCTCTCTCTCATACATGTACATACTATCCCTTTCCCTTTCCTTCTGTCTGTTTGTCTGTTTCTATGAATGTTTTCCTGTAACTCTCTCCCTCTTTTTGTCTGTCTGTCCCATCTATCATTTTATGTAACTATATAACTGTCGCTCACCTTTACAATCTTCTTTCCCTTCTGGTCGTTCTGTCTGTCTGTCTGCATGTCTTTGTGTGTGTCTGCGTGTCCCATGAGCATTTTCTGTCTGTCTTCTTACTTGTTTATCTGTCTCTTCCACCAATGCAGCTTTCGTTTCCTTCCCTTTCCTTTTTCGCCTGACTGTTTGTCTTCTCGTCTATCTAGCGTCCTGACAGTCTTTCTGTCTCTCTTTCCTGAATGTCCCTTTCCTGTCTCTCCTTCTCTAATTTTGCCTGTCTGTTTCTATCTGTCTGTCTATCTTCATGCTCTCTCTTTATAGACTAGTAAAATTTTCAGAAAAAGTGTGCAGCATGTGATGTGGTGTGTGGAAGGAAGAGAAGACGGAGGGGGGTGCAAGGAACAGCGTGGTGGACTGAAGAGGTGAAACAGGCTGTGGCACAAAAGAAGAAAGCATACAATGAATGGATGAGAAATAGGGGCGTGGAAGAAGTTGAAAGGCGGAAGAGAGAGTTATATGTAGAAAGAAAGAGAGAGGTGAAAAAATTAGTAAGCGAAAGTAAGAGAGTGGATGAGGAATTTGGAAGGAATTTGAGTGTAAAGTGGAGGGACTGTAAGAAGATGTTCTGGAAAGAGGTGAAAAGAGTAAGACAGGGTGGAAGTGAAGTTTGCAGGGGAGTGAAAGATAAAAACGGTAGATTACTAGTAGAGAAGAGAGAAAAAGTGAGCAGATGGAGAGAACACTATAAGGAATTGTTGAACATAGAGGATGGAAGTAATGGGAATATAAGTGGCTGGGGAATGGCTGGGAGAAGGAGGGAGGTGAGAAGACAGGAAGAAATCAGTAGGATAGAAGTTGTGGAAGCAATGAAGAAAGTTAAATCGGGGAAAGCCCCAGGTATTGATGGAGTGTGTGGTGAAATGCTGAAGCATGGGGGAGAGATAGTAGTAGAATGGATGTGGAAGATGTGCAGATTGGCCTGGGAGGAAGGTAGAGTCCCGGAGGATTGGATGTCAGGTATAATTATTCCCTTGTACAAAGGGAAAGGGGAAAAAGAAGTGTGTGGTAATCATATGGGCATTTGTATTCTTAGTATAATAGGAAAAGTGTATGGTAGGATACTTATTGACAGAGTTAGAGAAAGAACAGAGAAATTAGTTGGAGAAGAACAGGGAGGCTTTAGGAAGAGAAGAGGTTGTGTGGATCAGGTATTCATTCTTAGATCTTTAGTGGAAAAGTTTCTAGAGAAGGGAAAGAAGTTGTATGCGGCTTTCATGGATTTGGAGAAAGCATATGACAGGGTGGATAGACAAGGATTGTGGAAAGTGTTAAGAATATATGGAATAGATGGGAAGTTGTTGAATGCTGTGAAGAGTATGTACGATGGTGCTAAGGCTGCAGTGCGTGTGGATGGTGAACTGAGTGAATTTTTCTCTTTGAAAGTTGGGTTGAAACAGGGATGTGTCATGTCTCCATGGTTGTTCAATCTTTACATGGATGGGGTAATAAAAGAGGTACAAGGTAGGATAGTGGATGTTGGAGTGGCCCTGGTGAGAGAGGACAGTGTTTGGAAACTCCCTGTACTGTTGTTTGCAGATGATACTGTGTTGTTGAGTGAAGACGAAGAGGAGCTGCAAGGCTTGGTGGATGAGTTTGGGAGAGTGTGTAAGAAACGGAATCTAAAGGTGAATGTAGGGAAGAGTAAAGTGATGGTCTTTGAGAGAGGTGAAGTCAGTGAATGCACAGCGAGATTGGATGGTGAGGAATTGGAAAATGTGAGTACGTTTAAGTACTTGGGTAGTGTGATGAGTAAGGATGGAGGTTTGGAGGATGACGTGCGTGAAAGGGTACAGCAGGGAAGAAAGGTTGCTGGTTCTTTGAAAGCAGTGATAAGAAACAGGGAAGTGAGCATGGAAGTGAAAAAGTTACTACATGACAGTATTGTGATACCAACTCTAACGTACGGAAGTGAAGCTTGGACGTTGTTGGAAGGACACAAGTCGAGAGTGAGAGCAGTGGAAATGAGTTATTTAAGAGGAGCCTGTGGAGTCACATGGAGAGACAGGCTGACGAATGAGGATATAAAGGAGCGTTGTGGTGTGGATGTGGATGTGATAGGAAGCGTTATGAGGAACACACTGAGGTGGTTTGGTCATGTGGAGAGGATGGAGGGTGAAAGACTGACGAAGAGAGTGTATGTGAGTGAGGTGGAGGGGGAAAGAGGGAGGGGGAGGCCGAGGATGAGATGGAGGGATGAGGTGGAGAGGTATATGAGAGAGGGGGGTGTGAGTTGGGAGCAGGGCAGTGAGATGGCGGGTGACAGGGCGACTTGGAGGCGATTTGTTTGTGGCCACCCCAAACGGGATTGAGGCGTCTGGCAGTAGATAGATAGATAGAGACATTTTGGGGGAAAAACAAGCAACATACCTTTTCTTATGGATTCTGGGGTGGTGAATACGACTAGGGTTGTTGCTAAGCGACATTTTGCCATTTAAGTGGTCAAAATTGAGGTCAAAGGTTATTTGGTGCATTGCGGTTTTCCTCATTTTTAGGATTTGGCACCGCAAAAATTGACATAACTCCCTCAATAATGCAGGTATAGAACTCAACTATGGCTCATACTGTAGCTTAGGATCTTCTCTATGAGATACCATGACCACTTGTTGATTTTATTCCTTATCATGGGTACTTGGGGTGAAAGAGTCACGTAACCCCCTGGAACCCTAAATTTGGTCCCTTTTTCATTTGACTCCCAATATATTAATAACCTGATGAGATGCTGCCTTCGTCCTAGACTTATTTGATAAATTAATGCTGTGTGTAGTTTTGAAAAATAAAAAAAATGGATTGATGATATCTCATATAGGGACTGAGATATAGAGAGTCAAACTTGGGGCCTTTTCCAAACTTCCCGGAAATCGACCAGCAAATGCTTCTAGTAAAGTAAGTACTCCAATTGGTAGCATATCCTATATATCTATTTATTTATTTATTAATATTTATTTATTAATATCCATAATCTACTTATTTATATTTATTTATTTTGGTCCCATGAGTTTTTTTTTTTTTCAACATGTATTGAACAAAACAAACGCATACAACTAGATAGTGCGCAGGCCAAGCAAATGAACCGTGTCGATTGGCACCGGGATTGTATGTCCGAAGAATGAGAACAGCCATGCGTTGACATGGAATACAAAGTAACGTATATACATTGTGAAAAGAAACATATACATAGGAGAACACAAATAACAACTGATGTTCAACAATCCCCCAGGCAGCCCTGATCCGTGGCCAGAGGCCGTGACGGGAATTATTAAATTTCCACGGACACAGTGCTATTCTTGCAAAATATTTTCATCAACTGAAAACAGGCAAGCCTTCCAATAATTTGTTACATATTAACAGCATACTTTATGACAGCAAATGTATGTAATGTCTGCAGAGTATCTCACCCTCATTACATCTGCAAACAGCTGTGCAAGGAAGGTTTGCCCTTTTGCATGAACAATTATGAATGTTGCAGCCCTTGGTGCATCCACAAAGCACGATGTTTTTGCATGCTTTCGGAATGAGAGATAGTGTAGTCAGGACTGGCCTCAGTTTTCCATCAATATTCTCCCAGCCATTGGTAGTTGGCGATGACAGTGTGGGGGTGGGGACATGCGTTCGTCGCCATACGAAGCACTGAATATTGGCCCTTTGAATGTGAAACATTGCAGCATCACTAGTAGGAGGTAGCAACTCCGGTGATTTCAGCTTGGAGAACTGGTACACACGAACCTTATCACAAGTGTCATCTGGGACTTTGCAGGTGAACTGCTCTGCCTTACGAAGCCATTCATCTGAGATGGTGCCAGAGTATTCCCCCGCTCCTGCAGCAGGTTCTGGTTCTCCAGGAACACAGTCCAAACTGACCTCTTAGAATGACCTATGAAGTAGGACACAGTGTCACGCCCAGTTATTGCGTGGTAGACAAGAAGTTCCTCAAGTGTTTGTTGCTCAAATGCTAGTGATTTATGAACCTCTTGAATGGGGATGTACTTTTTTTTTTTTTTGAAGTTCCAGCTTTCAACCAGAGGTTTCCGCACTTCATTCTGTGATTAATCACCAACAGAAGAACAACAACGTCGGTGTCAAGTGCAGACATAACGATATGCCTAGCAGGGGTACTGATGCAGTGCAGAATCACACTCGTATCTGCCTCCTCATGGTCAGACCTCAACTTTTCGGTATCCATCTGAGGATCATCTGTCTTAATCTCTAACCCCAATCCACCAGCAACAACCATGACCTTCTCTGGTGGAGCTAATAAAATCCGCACATTGGACAGAAAGGCAGACAGATCCTTCTTGTTGTCTGACAATGCCAGGAAATCAGTCCACTTGGATGGCAGTGGAACCTCTCGGTTTTCTATCAAACGTCGAATGGGACGTGAGGTTTTCTTTCGTCTTTCTCTAGTTCCCTCTCTGACTGACGTGCCAGTGTCTCTGTATTGGTCAAATGTAACATCAGTGCGGTCGAATCGTTTGCCGATTTTTAGAATGTGGTCAACAAACCTATCAGGATAATCTGCAAGTGTCTTTGCCCCGCTTGGTTTACCAAAGGACACAACAGTGGCCTGGCCGTCTATGACAAGACATGTGCTCTCACCATCCAGTAGTTCAAGATTAGCTGGGCATTTCACATCCCTGGTAAGGACATCCACATATACCGATTTCGTCCTGGACCTCAGTGAACCATCAGCTTCAGCAGTACTGAAGGGAACTTCCGCCAGTTCGTGGCTCAGTACATCGTCCAGATCAAGTGGTCTCCCTGCCTGGTACGTCGTTATCAGTTGCTGGGAAATCTGCCTATCTGCTTTGATCACAGTTATTTTCCCCTTTCTTCAATCCTCTCTGACATCGTACAATTAAGCAAAAGTTATTACCTTTGTTTTATGCATTTTATCTCTCAAGCTCACATCCTTGTCGATAAGTCGTTTCTTAACAAAGTCATCTAACAATGCCTGTCTCAGATCCTCTGCCTTTAACTCTGCTCAGGTAGAGGTGGGTCTGCGAGACTTTCCCCTTCCCACATCCCATTGTCTAGTTCACTAACTTCTAAATACCCAGGAGCCCTGTTCTTCTCAGTAGCTTCCTAACTTTGTGTATCCATGCAAGGGGTGAGGGAGTTACTTCAAGCTCTCTCTCCGTTTCCCCAGTATAAAGGTGGTTTTATATGTTACGGGTCTGTGAGACCCATGTCTACCTGAGGTGTGTGGGGGTTTTGTTCTCCCTGAATGCAGATAAATTTGCAGTCTGGCATCCCCTCTTCACACCATGAAGCACTATCCCATACCATGCTATGGAACAACTCAAGCAACCATTTATATATATATATATATATATATATATATATATATATATATATATATATATATATATTGTTACATAGAATATGATTTCATCATCCTTTGTGTATATATATATATATATATATATATATATATATATATTGTTACATAGCCTATGATTTCATCATCCTTTGTGTAATTCTAACGTACAGTATGCTACATGTTTGATCACGAGTGTGGTCTACCTCAGTCCCCCCTTCTACCGTTATAATAGAGTAAGTCGTTCTTTCTGTTGTTCAGAGCAGGATTGTCAACTCTTTGTCCCCTATAGCTTCATTTGCGCGTCCTTCTTACAAGTTGTATCAAGCTCTGCCGGCCCCTATATAATGAGCTCAGTCCCTGCATTATTGCCACTTAGATCTACTCCTCATTTTGCTCACATCTCTGTCCTCCCCTGTACAGTTGTTATTATTGTGAGTGCTCAGGAAGTCTCCAACCATCTAGCAGCTGTGTAATTTGAGTATAAGTGTTGTTGCATTTTTTCTTGTACTGTGTAGCGTAAGGTGTTAATTCTTAGGCCTAGTAAGGTTTTTGTGATTCATGAGTTTTGGGTGTCAGCCCTTATTAATAATATTTTGTATCTGTAATAATATATCATGCATTCACTGAGTATTATCTGGTATTCTCTTTTATCAGGGCTGAATTAGATAAATTTACTGATGCTAATTTCGTGTTAATAGAGGCTATTGCAGTTAGTCATATATTTAACCTGTTTTTGCCATTACATTATCCTTATGAGTCCTGAATGTTTTGTTGTTAGTTTGAGCATTAAACTTTAACTTGTAATTTTACCTAACTCTTTTGCTTTGAGCCTGGAACTTTACGGGACAGTAGTGATTTTTAGTATTCTCACTTAAAGTGTACATTATCTTTCTCTGTTCCGTAACATAAATTTGGCGACCTCTTATCAGGATATTCAGGATATTATCATAAGGATATTGCTTGATATTTTGTGACTGTGATTTGTTCATGATGTCTACTATTACTACACTTGATGAAGCCAAAGATTTTTTGTCAAATGTGCTAACAGTGTGTGATGTAGAAAACAGAATAAAGAATGAACTTAAGCTTGTTGCTCAACAATTGGGAATTGCTGTTCGCTCTCATCATTCTAATAATCAAATTGTTGACATGATTAATGAAAGCTTGTTTAATGTAACTCCTCCAAATGAGCAAATGCAGATTGAATTAGCTAAGTTACAGCTAGCTCTGCAGGAGGCTCGTGTTAAGGAAGCTGAGTTTCAGGCAAATGCTAAGGAGGCTGAGTTTCAGGCTCGTGCTAAGGAGGCTGAGTTTCAGGCACAAGTTGAACTTGCTAGGATTCAGGCAGACCATGAGTATCGTATGAAACAAGGTGGAACTGGATCATCTAGCTCTGATGATTTTGATGTGGCTAAAAATGTTAAACTTGTCCCTCCTTTTAATGAATCTGATTTAACAAAGTATTTTCAGTTGTTTGAGAGGGTAGCGACAGGTTTTAATTGGCCCAAAAAGTATTGGCCAGTACTCCTTCAAACTGTTCTCACCGGTAAAGCTCAAGTAACTTATGCATCTTTGCCTCAGGATCAATCTGATAATTATGATGTAGTTAAGAGCTTGATTCTTAAGGCCTATGAGCTTGTTCCTTAAGCCTATAGAGTAAAATTTAGGACAACTTATAAGCAAGATAAGCAATCCCATGTTGAGTATGCAAAAATCAAAGAAGATCTGTTAGAGCAGTGGTTAAATTCTAAGAATGTGGATTCTGATTTTGACAAATTTAAGCAGATGATTTTGCTGGAGGACTTCAAAAGGTGTATTTATAAAGATGTAAGCCTATATCTTGATGAGAAAAGAATAGATAATTTGTCTGATGCTGCAGTTTTAGCTGATGAATATGTTCTCACTCACAAGAGATATTCTAAAGAAAAAGGGAAAGCTGAGAGTAAGTACGTTGCCTCTACTCAGAGTACAGGTAACAGGAAAGAGAATAAAGATGATGTTTCTCAGGAAGTAAATACCAGCTTCACCTCTAGATTTCAGAAACGTAAATGTACTTATTATAGTAAGCTTGGTCATACTATGGAGAAATGTTTCAGGAGACAGCGTGATGTGAACAAAAAGGAGTCTTTAAATATTCTGTCAATTAGTCTAGTGTCCACCCTTGAGAGTTCCCAGAATTCTTTAACTGAGTTAACTGAACCTGCTTTGAGGGGTAAATTAAATCCTCATGATGAAGCTCCTCTTTTGAGCAGTAACGTGGGTGACACTCTCAAGAGTTCATGTTCTAATTTCCTGTCTGATGGTTTTGTCAGTCCTCTGGACAGTAATGACAGGAAATCAGTTAAAATATATCGTGATACAGGTGCTTGCCAATCCCTTATGCTGACCAGTGTTCTAGGCTCTAATGTTAATTTCTCTGATGAAACTGTAATCTTACAAGGTGTAGGGAATAATTACTTCTCTGTCCCTCTGTGCAGAGTGAATTTAGAGTCTGGTTTTGTTAACCCACGGCGTCCCGTTGACGTACTTCCACGTCCTCACGTTATGTCACTGCCAATCCCGTTGACGTACTTCAACGTCCTGCAATTGCAAGGTTCATAATTTCCACAATTGTCAAAATTCGCGCAAGATTTTCGATTCGCCCACTTACACAAGCCTCCCCTACCTGCCCCCAGGCGGGCAGCGTCCCAGACCCCGCGTGACCTGTGCTCGCCCTTGTCTCGGTCACTCACCTGTTAGCAGTGACCCAGGTCAGACATGGCGCGTAAAGGTCTTTCAGACGACGAAATACAATCCGCCCTGGATTCCTTCACTGGAGATAGTGATTCTCCACTTGATGATGATGTGGTGGATCGAGATTATGTGCAGCCTGAGGAGGAAATAACAAGCAGTGATGAGGAGGTCCCTTCGCCCCGGAAAAAGCGGTATGTCACGTATCGTAAGGCAAGGGAAGGCCAGCCTGCACCCAAAACACCTGCATGGACCTCTCTCCATCCCCTTGAGAGAGATTCTGATGAGGACGAGGATGAGGACGATGACAATGACGGCGGCTTAGGACGTGATGTTGCCTCGTGGTTGGGGAAGGAAAAAATCTCACCCCGAGGATCAGAAGGTGGGTCGAGAAGGCAAATTAAGTATGGCCTAGTGTTTTGTCTGGGGAAGGTGAAAGTGGTGTGGTGGGAGTGCGGGGTGAAAGGGAAGAGGTGTGAGGGAGGCAGCACGAGCACGTGGTGCACGTAGGCCTAGGGGAGAGGAGGTGGAGCCACTCCCCAGCACGTCTTTCGCCATACAATATTCCCAAACTTCCTCCACACAGCCCCAGGATGTGGGGAAAGGAAGGAAAGGGAAGGGGAAGGGTAAAGGAAAAGGGAGAGGGAAGAGAAGTGCGAGTGATGAAAGGCGCCGCTCTCCACCTCCCCCACCACCACCAATGTTGCGTTGTGCCTTCAGCCATGTTTCAGAGAGTACCATAACTTCCTAAACTACTGAAACTGTGTGGGATGGCGATATGACGCTCAGTATAATGGTAAGGCCAGTCAGTATGTGCCAAGTCTTATATAAACTTGAAACGGGTGTAATGTTTGCAGGAAAGTAATGTATAAGTTGAGAAATAGTGTAAGTTGAACGAAGTGATATGAAAACTACACCCACTGTATAAATCTGCGAAAATATGACGCTCAGTATAAAACTCTGGTCAGTAAATATGTGATAGCAAGAATATAAAGTGGAAACGGGTGTAATGTTAGCATGAATAAAACGTATAAGTTGAAACATAGTGTAAGTTGTAATAATTGATGTCATGAGTACACCCACTGTGTAAATCTGCGAAAATATGACGCTCAGTATAACACTCTCGTCAGTAAATATGTGATAGCAAGAATATAACGTGGAAACGGGTGTAATGTTAGCATGAATAAAACGTATAAGTTGAACAATAGTGTAAGTTGTAATAATTGATGTCACGAGTACACCCACATTCTGGTCAGTAAGTATGTGATAGGAATTATATAAAGTGGAATTTGTTGTAATGTTAGTAGTAAGGTATTTTATAAGTTGAATACTAGTGTAAGATGAAACAAATGATATCGCGATAACACTCCCTGTGTAAGTACGCGCTAATATGACGCTCAGTTGCATCGTAAGTTCTGAAATTATGTGATATCAATTATATCAAGTGTAAACATGTGCAATGTTAGTGGAGAATTATTATATAAGTATAAAAATAGGTTGTAAGTTCAAATAGTAGTCATAGCGACTTCACCGTGTGTGTTATTATGCGCTATTATTACCCCCTGGGGGTAGGGGGATTTCAAGAATACTCCCCCAGTATCCCTGCTTGTCGTACGAGGCGACTAAAAGGGTTGGTGGTGGGTTAGTGCCCCACCCCGTAAAAAGAACTAGCTAAAAAAGAAAATAAAGCGCCTCGGACCCGGACGGACCATACGTTGACAACTAAGGAACGGACAAAGGACATTCTGAGAGTAGGAACGTGGAATGTGAGAGGAGTGAATGATGAAGTGAAAGAGAGAGAGATTGTCCAGGTGCTTGAGGATGCAAAAGTGGATATATGTGGATTGACTGAAACTAAATGGGAAGGTGAAAGGGCGAGAGAATGGGAATACGGTGTAGGTATATGTGCGGGAGTCAGTGAGAATGAGAGGGCAAGAGAGGGAGTATGTCTGATGATAAGCAAGAAGTGGAAGGAGAATATAAGAGAGTATGGAACAGTGGGTGCAAGGATTATATGGGTGAGAATGAAAGTAGGTATACAAGCATGGGCGATTGTATGTGCGTATGCTCCAACAGAGGATCGAGTGGCAAGAGTGAAAGATGAGTTTTGGGCGAGAGTAGAAGCATGTATGGACAAGTTTGAGAAGAGCGAGAGAGTGCTGTTGATTGGAGACATGAATGGCAAAGTCGGGAAAGTACGAGTGGATGGAGTGGTTGGTCAGTGGGGTGTGCCAGTGGAAGTAGATGGGAATGGTAGTGCTTTGGTGGACATCTGTGCTGGTAAGGGGTTGAAAATAGCCAACACCTACTTTCGTCATAAGATGATCCACCGGTATACATGGAGAGTAATGAGGAGGATGGATGGTGAACTTGTTGAACGAAAGGCAATGATAGACTACGTGTGTGTGGATGAGCGAATGAGAAGACAAGTGTTGGCTGCAAGGGTGTGGAGAGGGTGGGGGAATGGAGTCTCGGACCATCACTTAGTGATGGCCAAGGTAGAGCTGCAAAGAAAGTGGTTGAGGAGGCGAAGGGGAAGACAGGAGGAAGCAGCTCCTGTGAGAAGAGGGGAGAAATTGCAAGATAGTGAGAAGAGGACAGAGTATAAGAGCATAGTGGAAGAAAGATTGGGAAGGTATGAGCTAGAGCAGATGGAAGGGGTGGAAGACGTATGTAAGATATTCACGGAAGAGATAAGCGCAGCGTGTGAGGCGGTTTGTGGAGTGAGGAGGAGATGCAAGGGTGTGCAAGGGACAGCATGGTGGAATGATGAGGTGAAACTAGCTATGGAACAAAAGAAGAAGGCATATGGTGAATGGTTGGCAAGTAGAGGTAGGGGAGAAGATGAGAGAGAGAAGAGAGAGGTATATGTGAGCAGGAGAAGGGAGGTTAAGAGACTGGTGAAGGAGAGTAAGAAGAAAGTAGATGAAGAGTTTGGGAGGAATTTGAGTGTGAAATGGAGGGAGAGTAAGAAATTGTTTTGGAAGGAGGTAAAGAAAGTAAGGCAGTGTGAAAGGGGAAATAGTAGGGGAGTGAAAGATAGGAATAATAGATTGCTGGTGGAGAAGAGAGAGAAATTGAGGAGATGGAAGCACTTTGAGGATTTGTTGAATGTAGAGAGTGAGAGCAGTGTGAGTATAAGTGGTTGGGGAATGGCTGGGAGAAGAAGAGATGAGAGGAGGGAGGAAGAGATCAGTAGGTCGGAAGTAGTGGAAGCGATGAAGAAGATTAAGCTGGGAAAGGCCCCAGGAATTGATGGAGTGTGTGGTGAAATGCTTAGGTATGGGGGTGAGATTGTTGTGGAGTGGATATGGAAGTTGTGTAGATTGGCTTGGGAAGAGGGAAGGGTTCCAGAGGACTGGAAATCAGGTATAATTGTTCCTCTGTACAAAGGAAAAGGGGAGAGAGAAGTATGTGGTAACCATAGGGGTATTTGCCTTCTTAGTGTGACTGGTAAAATATATGGTAGAATACTCATTGATAGGGTTAGGCATATGACAGAGGAGCTAGTTGGAGAAGAACAAGGGGGATTTAGGAAGGGAAAAGGGTGTGTAGGTCAGATATTTGTTCTAAGATGTTTAGTGGAGAAGTATCTAGAGAAGGGAAGGAAAGTGTACGCTGCCTTCATGGACTTGGAGAAAGCTTATGACAGAATAGATAGGAAAGGTATGTGGAAGGTATTAAGAATATATGGAGTGGAGGGGAAATTGTTGAGTGCTGTGAAGAGTATGTACGAGGGAGCTAGGGCTACGGTGCGAGTGGGTGGTGAGCTGAGTGAGTTCTTTGATCTCAATGTGGGACTGAAACAGGGGTGTGTAATGTCTCCATGGCTGTTTAATATATATATGGATGGGGTCGTAAAGTAGGTACAAGGTAGGGCAGTGGATGTGGGGGTGGCCCTAATGAATGAGGGTGAGATTTGGAAGCTTCCGGTGTTGCTGTTTGCTGATGATACAGTATTGTTGAGTGAAGATGAATGGGAGTTGCAAGGTTTGGTGAATGAATTTGGGACAGTGTGTAGGAGGAGGAAGCTGAAAGTTAATGTAAACAAAAGTAAAGTTATGGTGTTTGAGAGTAATGAAGTCACAGAGTGTGCAGTGAGGTTGGATGGTGAGGATATTGAGAATGTGAGTGCATTCAAGTACTTGGGTAGTGTGATGAGTAAGGATGGAACTTTGGGGGATGAAGTACGTGAAAGGGTACAGCAGGGAAGGAAGGTTGTTGGCACACTGAAAGCAGTGATGAGAAATAGGGAGGTGAGTATGGAAGTTAAGAAGTCACTGCATGATGGTATTGTGATCCCTACCCTGACGTATGGAAGCGAGGCGTGGACCTTGCAAGAGGGGAACAAGTCAAGAGTGAGAGCAGTGGAAATGAGTTACTTGAGAGGAGCATGTGGAGTGACATGGAGGGACAGGTTGACGAATGAAGAAGTGAAGGAACGTTGTGGGGTAGATGTGGATGTGGTTGAAAAGATTAGGAGAAATACACTGAGGTGGTTTGGACATGTGGAGAGGATGGAGAATGAAAGACTGACTAAGAGGGTGTATGTAGGTGAGGTGGAGGGGGGGAGAGGGAGGGGTAGACCGAGGATGAGGTGGAGGGATGGAGTTGAGAGGTATGTGAGGGAGGGGGGGTTGAGTTGGGGGGAGGGGAGTCAAATGGTGGGTGACAGAGTGACTTGGAGGCGTTTTGTCTGCGGCCACCCTTTGCGGGATTAGGGCGTCGGGCTATAGATAGGTAGATAGATTACGCTATATATTTACGTAAGGCCTGAAATTATCTCAAAACAATTCTATAAAGTTGAAAAGTGTATAATGTTATTAGAAAAGAATTATGTAAGTAGAAAAAACACAATACAAGTTGAAACAACAGTCACAGTGAGTTCACTCACTACGTAAATAAGCGCTAACATTACGCTAAATGTTATCAAAAGGCCTGTGACTATGTAAAAACAGTTCAATAAAGTGTAAAATGGTATAATGTTATTGTAGAAGTATTATGTAAGTAAAAAAAATATGTATCATGATTTTCGAATGTTAGTGATTCATCGTGACCAAGTTGCCCGATTTTGATCGTTTCGCACGATGGTACAATGCTTATTTCTGCTCTATTTTTGTATAAAATCCAATATACTCTTTTAGCACATGTTTTTATGTTTTTAATAAATACATATCTACTTACTTTCATTGGTTTCCCAGACTTATAATACCATAGAAAACGTTAGAGGCTCAGACCGCCTACGGAGAACACGGGGCCAGGTGGGACCAAGGCATACCTGTTTAAGGTAATTATGGACCCCGGGGAACAATTTCTTTGTCACTGACCATTGTTTCTGACCAAAAGCGAAAGTTTTAGCAAAAAAAAAAAAAAAAAAGGGTCGAAAAATGGTCGGCATTAGGGGGTACCAGTGGCGAAAAAGTGGTAGGGATGGGGCGGGTTAATGGTTCTGTTATGGTTGGGTTGGTTGAGACACTCCCAATGTCAGGTGTAACTTTCTTACTTGGAAATGATATTGGTGGAACTCAAGTGTGTCCAGCTCCTCAGTTGTCTAGTGAGCCAGTGGCTGTGACCCAGGATTGTGGTGTCCCTGATGTGTTCCCTGCATGTGCTGTCACTAGGGCTAAGTCTAAAGTTACTGGTGACTTAGAGGATAATGATGAAGATGATGTTATCCTAGCTGACACTTTTCTTGCTGATTTGGACCACTCACCAGATGTGGCAGTACCCCGTAGTGTTGATAATTTGTCTCGTCAAGAGTTGGTTGAGTTGCAGGTTGCTGACCCTGAGTTGAAAGGTCTAGCTAACTCTGCTTGCAGTGAGGAAGAGTCAGCTGGTGCTTCTACTTGTTATTATATAAAGTCAGGAGTACTGATGAGGAAGTGGAGACCCCCAACAGCATCAGCCGACTGTGAGTGGGAGGTTGTACATCAAGTTGTCATCCCTCGTGTTTGTAGGCAGGATATCATTAGAGTGGCTCATGATTCCAGTTTGGCAGGACACCTTGGAGTGAGGAAGACTGTGGCACGCATTTTGAAACTCTTCTACTGGCCAGGTATCTTCAAGGATGTTTCCGGGTACTGTAAGTCTTGTCACACCTGTCAAGTTGCGGGGGAGTGTAATCAGACCGAAAAGGTTGCACCTCTAGTTCCCATTCCTCCTTTTGAGGCGCCATTCACCCGTGTGTTGGTGGATATTGTGGGCCCTCTTCCTAAGACTTCTTCAGGATTTTCTTATGTGTTGACCCTGATTGATATGGCTACTCGTTATCCTGAAGCCATTCCACTTAGAAATATCTCAGCAAAGAACGTGGTTAAGGAAATGCTAGGGTTTTTCACAAAGTTTGGTCTGCCCAAGGAGGTACAGTCAGACCGGGAAAGTAATTTCATGTCAAATGTTTTCAAGCAGTCTCTGAAAGAGTTGGGCATCACCCAGATCACGTCTTCAGCTTACCATCCCCAGACCCAAGGAGCGTTGGAGAGATATCATCAAACACTCAAATCGATGCTCAGGAAATACTGTTTGGAACATCAGAAAGACTGGGATAAAGGTCTTCCATTCGTTGTATTTGCCGCAAGAGAATCTCCAAATGAATCACTGGGCTTCTCACCCTTTGAACTACTGTTTGGCCATGAAGTAAGAGGACCCCTTAAGCTACTCAAGAAATGCTGGCTGTCGGAGGAAGATGACGTCAACCTGCTGGAGTATGTGATGAAGTTCAAAGAACGGCTGTCCACTGCTTTACAGCTGGCGAGAGAGAATTTAGGAGCTGCTCAGGAGAAGATGAAGACTTGGTATGATAAGAAGTCCAGGTTACGCCACTTTCAGCCAGGAGATCAGGTTTTGATTCTGCTACCAGTGCATGGGCAACCTCTTCAAGCCAAGTTTAGTGGTCCTTATTTCGTGTAGAAGAAACTTAGTGATGTCAACTATGTCCTCGCTACACCAGATCGTAGAAAGAACAAGCAACTTTGTCACATCAACATGCTAAAGTTATATCACAGGCGGGACGAAAATAACCCAGTCTGCACTGTAGCTGTTCCACCCGAGTCTGCAAGTGAAGCTCTCCCATGCAGTATGAGCCTGAGTGATAGTTTGGGGAAGAATCCTGATATCATGAATGATCTCCAGGCTAAGCTTTCTCATCTACCTCCTGAGGAAAGGCAGGAGTTTTCGGCATTACTGCAGGAGTACCCGCAAGTGTTCCGTGCCACTCCAGGAAGAACCACTGTGTTGATGCATGATGTTGATATTGGAGACGCAAAGCCAATTAAACTGCCTCCTTACCGTGTGAACTCACTGAAAGTTCCTCTCATCGAGAAGGAGCTTGGCTACCTGTTGGACCACAAGATGATTGAGCCCTGTCAAAGCGAGTGGAGTTCTCCTGTCACTCTAGTCCCTAAGCCAGGTGGGTCACAGCGGCTTTGCATTGACTACAGACATGTTAATCAGATAACCAAAACAGACACTTACCCTCTCCCTCGTGTGGAAGATTGCATAGACAAGATCGGAAAGGCTAGGTACATAAGTAAGTTTGATTTGTTAAAGGGATACTGGCAAGTACCTATGACTGAACGTGCTAGGGAGATCTCATGTCATGTAACACTAGGAAAGACTTTTGCATGTTCTTTAATGCCATATGGTATGAAGAATGCACCAGCCACATTTCAGAAGCTCATGAATGTTGTAACAGAGGGTTTGGCAGGGTGTGTTGTTTATATTGATGATGTATTAATCTTCAGTGACAACTGGAAAGATCACCTATGCCATGTCAGTAAATTTCTTGAGCGTTTGGTTTAGGCTAATCTTGTAGCTAATTTATCAAAGTGTGAGTTTGGTCAAGCTAAAGTTCAGTACCTTGGGTACGTAATTGGTGACGGACATGTTGCACCACTAGGAGCTAAGGTTCAGGTTATCAGTGATCTTCCCAGACCTAAAAGTAGGAAAGAGCTCAAAGATTATTGGGAATGGTAGGTTATTACAGGAGATTTGTTCTTAACTTTTCAATTCTTGTATCACTACTTACAGACCTACTGAAAAAGGGAGTTAAATTTGTCTGGACCGATAACTGTGAATCCTCTTTCAACAAACTTAAAGCTATCCTATTAAGTCAGCCAGTGCTCGCTACTTCAAATTTTGCTAAGCCTTTTAAGATGGCTGTTGACGCAAGTGATACAGGAGCTGGGGCTGTTTTGCTGCAAGAGGATGATCAGTGTATTGAACATCCTGTATCTTATTACAGTAAGAAGTTCACTCCACCTCAAAAGAATTACTCAACTATTGAAAAAGAGCCTTTGGCCTTGATTTTGGGTTTACAGCATTTTTCATTTTATTTGTGTTCTGGTTTTGACCCCATAGTCATTTATACCAATCATAACCCACTGAAATTCCTTAGTAAGTTTAAAGATAAAAATCAGTGATTGACAAGATGGAGTCTACTTCTTCTGGAGTGTTCATTAGACATACAACATGTCAAGGGGAAAGAAAATGTTATTGCAGAATGCTTATCTAGACTTTAGACAGATTGTTTTAGAGTAATAAGAAATTTCCTTTGTAAATTTCTTTTTCTTTGTGGGGAGGTGTTACATAGCCTATGATTTCATCATCCTTTGTGTAATTCTAACGTACAGTATGCTGAATGTCTGATCACGAGCGTGTTCTACCTCAGTCCCCCCTTCTACCGTTATAGTAGAGTAAGCCGTTCTTTCTGTTGTTCAGAGCAGGATTGTCAACTCTTTGTCCCCTATGGCTTCATTTGCGCATCCTTTTTACAAGTTGTGCCGGCCCCTATATAATGAGCTCAGTCTCTGCATTATTGCCACTTAGATCTACTCCTCATTTTGCTCACATCTCTGTCCTCCCCTGTACAGTTGTTATTATTGTGAGTGCTCAGGAAGTCTCCAACCATCTAGCAGCTGTATAATTTGAGTACAAGTGTTGTTGCATTTTTTCTTGTACTGTGTAGCGTAAAGTGTTAATTCTTAGGCCTAGTGAGGTTTTTGTGATTCATGTGTTTTGGGTGTCAGCCCTTATTAATAATATTTTGTATCTGTAATAATATATCTTGCATTCACTGAGTATTATCTGGTATTCTCTTTTATCAGGGCTGACTTTGATAAATTTACTCATGCTAATTTCGTGTTAATAAAGGCTATTGCAGTTAGTCGTATATTTAACTTGTTTTTTGCCATTACATTATCCTTATGAGTCCTGAATGTTTTGTTGTTAGTTTGAGCATTAAACTTTAGCTTGTAATTTTACCTAACTCTTTTGTTTTGAACCTGGAACTTTACGGGACAGTAGTGTTTTTTAGTATTCTCACTTAAAGTGTACATTATCTTTCTCTGTTTCGTAACAATATATATATATATATATATATATATATATATATATATATATATATATATATATCTTACTGTTTTGTCTACATTTTTTTTTTTCAAAAATTTATTAAAATATAAAAAGAAAAGAACAGTTCATTTTTTTTTACATGTTTGTCTTGCAGAAACATGTTACTCCGTTTTCAGTATTGGAATAAACAAAACATAAACGTTATCCCAAATCTTTATATTTATGGGTCTGAGAGACAAGTCTACCTTCTATGCAACACGGACAGACCTCTACCTGAGGAGGGTTAAGAGCGATTCCTGAATTTCTAACGTACATTAATTTATATGTAAATTAATCTGTGTGTTACAGATCTGAAGAAACTGACTATACCTCATACCAATTAATCTGGCCAGGCATGTATGGCAACACTGTTCCTGCCGAGATTCTGATTGGCTGGAGGTGTTTGTTCGACTTCGTTGTTGTGTAAACCGATACTCTCTTTATTATCAGATGTGATACTGAGTTTGTCGACAATATGATCGTCAAAAGCAATAAGAAATCCGTTATATACTTAACAACAATGAAGTTTTCGTAGGAAGAGAGATATGAGTCAACAAAGTATTTTAACAGTCCAAGTCAAGGTCAGCATTCGAACAATTCCTTTAAATCTCCGACACTCGGTAATATAACAGAAAATTAAGGAAACCTGCTTAATCTGAGCGTTGGTATAACACATTTAAATTTTAAGATCAGTCCGTAATGTGAAAATAGAGGTGATATAATGAAATAGTTTTCCTTTAGCCTACTTTGATTTTCGCAATTTTTACAAACCTCCCTCCCTGCAGAACTCATCTTTTCATTAGAATTTTTAATTATTCAGAGTTGTGGCACGATTTAAGGGTGCAGACTGATCTTATAAAATAAATGTGTATTATACCAACGCTTGAATTAAGCAGGTTTCCTTAATTTTCTGTTGTATTACGGTGTGTCGGAGATTTAAAGGAATTGTTCGAATGCTGACCTTGACTTGGACTATTGCAATACGTTGTTGACTCATATCTCTATCTTCCTACGAAAACTTCATTGTTGTTAAGTATATAACGGATTTCTTATTGCTTTTGATGATTGTATTGTCGACAAACTCAGTATCACATCTGATAATAAAGAGAGTATCGGTTTAAGCAACAACAAAATCGACCAAACACCTCCAGCCAATCAGAATCTCGGCAGGAACAGTGTTGCCATACATGCCTGGCCAGATTAGTTGGTATGAGGTATAGTTACGTCTCTTGATGTTTAGTAAAACTAAATAACCTTTGACCTCAAATATGGCCGTTTATAATGATATAATTAATTATTTGCCCCGTTACTGGCTTCTTGGATCTCACACCCGTTTAGATAACCTTCCTGTTTGCTCAAACCCTCCAAGAACTGTTACCAGTGGAATAAGTGCATTATCAGAAGCAATTTTCAGTCTATTTTATGGAAGTCTGGAAAAGGGCCCAAGTTTGACCCTCTGTATTTCAGTCCCTATATGGGATATCATCAGTCCGTTTTTTTTTTTTTTTTTTAACTTCCCATAACATTAATCTTTCAAATGAGTCGAAGACGAAGGCAGCATCTCATCAGGTTATTTGTTTATTGGGAGTCAAATGAAAAAAGTGACCAAATATAAGGTTCCTGGGTGTCACCGACTTTTTCACCCTAAGTACTCATGTTATGGAATAAAATCAACAAGTGGTCTGGGCATCTCATAGAGAAGATCCTAAGCTACAATATGAGCCACAGCTGAGTTCTCTACCTGCATTATTGAGGGAATTATATTAATTTTTGCTGTGCCATATTCTAAAAATGAGGAAAACCACAATGCAACAAATAACCTTTGACCTCAATTTTGACCACTTAAATGGCAAAATATCGCTTAGCAACACCCCTAGTCGTCTTGACCACCCCAAAATCCGTAAGAAAAATTATATTGTTTGCTTTTCCACCAAAATGCCTCATTCAAGCACAATTTTAGGAAAATGTACTAGACTATAACTTATGCTCATCATTTCATACTTTGCATTATCCTTTTCGCGACCCCCCCCCTCTCTCTCTCTCTCTCTCTCTCTCTCTCTCTCTCTCTCACACACACACACACACACACACACACACACACACACACACACCTGATGCAGTCTACAACATCTTCACCTTCACTATTGTAAATAACTGGAATACCCTCCGTATGAATGTGGTCGAATCCAGTACCATAAACATCTTCGAAGAGTTTGGATATACTGTACATCTTGATGTGACCGGTATTATACAAATACGAGAGGAGGTACGTGTTCATATCTATGTGTGTGTGCACGTGTACATATGTATGGTATGAGTACCAGGAAGGGTATTCCCTATCTCTGCGGAGGAGAGAATGGAGTAGTGACCCATGACCTGACGGCGTGACCTGACATGACCTGAACACATACAGTATAAGAACATCAGAACATAAGAAGAGAGGATAACTGCAGTAGGCCTGTTGGCCCATGTTAGGCAGATCCTAGAAGAGTAACTGAACTTCTAGAATGAGATAAGTACAGCAAAGAAGAAGGCTCTCCCCCGCCCTCCAAACCCTCCAGGCGAAGCCGGCAGGAAAAAGAGAGAACACCACACAGTATAGAAAAACTGGCGTGGGCATTTTATAGGAAAGTATGAAAGGAGAATAGTGACTATCATTGTGTAACCTGTAAAGGAAAAAGTATGAATTAGTACTGGTTAAAAGATTTTTTTTTATACCCACCCCTTATTTGTCATATGCTTATCTAGCCAATGCTTGAAACTCTCAGTGGAAGAGGCAGCAACTACTTTACTAGGCAGCTTATGCCATTCGTCTACTACTCTATTACCTAACCAATTTCTATCCATTTCCTTACTGAAACGGAGGTTTTCTATTCTGAAACCATTACTTCTAGTTCTATCCTGTATGCTCACTTTAAGTACCTTGCTAATATCTCCCTTATTTATACCCATCATCCACTTAAACACCTCAATGAAGTCTCCCCTTACTCTACGCCTCTCTAGTGAGTGCAGACTTAGTCTTTTTAGTCTGTCTTCATATGACACGTTCCGAATATCATGTACCATTTTTGTCATTCTTCTCTGTACATTAACGAGTTAAAAAAGGTGCGGTATGACATGATTGGTCTAACACCTGAGGAAAACTCTCTCTCTCTCTCTCTCTCTCTCTCTCTCTCTCTCTCTCTCTCTCTCTCACACACACACACACACACACACACACACACACACACAGCCATAGTGCTCCATTCTTGCCTAGCGGGAATGCTTTTGACGTTTTTTGGTTGTCGTTGTCTGTCTGGAGGGAAACGTCTGATACTTTTGGAAGACAATTTTCATGGCGACTTCAAACTGAGAATTGTTACCTCTTCACTGGAGGTGAAGAAAAAAATAGTTTTGATTTTACTCAACCAGGGAAGTTTTCAACCAATGAGGTAAGAATTTTACACATCACTTTTGGGCTGAAGTATTCGCACCCACTCGCTTTTCTTGCTCGAACAACAACGAACAGTGGAGAGAGAGAGAGAGAGAGAGAGAGAGAGAGAGAGAGAGAGAGAGAAACTAGAGGAAAGTATTCATTAAATGTAAGAACAGATATTTAATGGAAAAAGGAGAAGATAAGAAGAGAGACAATAAATGAGTAGCTTAGCCCTGACTCCTGACCTTGCTGATGGGGCAACATTGTTCCAGAACTTTATTAACTGATGAACAAATGAGTTATATATATATATATATATATATATATATATATATATATATATATATATATATATATATATATATATATATATATATTGTGACATAGCCTATGATTTCATCATCCTTTGTGTAATTGTAACGTACAGTATGCTGCATGTTTGATCACGAGCGTGTTCTACCTCACTCCCCCCTTCTCCCCTTATAGTAGAGTAAGTCGTTCTTTCTGTTGTTCAGAGCAGTATTGTCAACTCTTTGTCCCCTATGGCTTTATTTGCGCGTCCTTCTTACAAGTTGTATCAAGCTCTGCCGGCCCCTATATGATGAGCTCAGTCTCTGCATTAATTGCCACCTAGATCTACTCCTCATTTTGCTCACATCTCTGTCCTCCCCTGTACAGTTGTTATTATTTTTGTGAGTGCTCAGGAAGCCTCAAGCCATCTAGCAGATGTGTAATTTGAGTATAAGTGTTATTACATTTTTTTCCTTGTACTGTATAGCATAAGGTGTTGATTCGTAGTTCCTAGTGAGGTTTTTGTGATTCATGTGTTTTTATATCAGTCATTTTTGATAATATTTTGTATCTGTAATAATATATCTTGCATTCACTGAGTATTATCCGGTTTTCTCATTTTATCAGGGCTGACTTAGATAAATTTACTCCTGCTAATTTCGTGTTAATAGAGGCTATTGCAGTTAACCATATATTTAACCTGTTTTTTGCCATTACATTATCCTTATGAGTCCTGAATGTTTAGTTGTTAGTTTGAGCATTAAACTTTAACTTATAATTTTACCTAACTCTTTTATTTTGAACCTGGAACTTTACGGGACAGTAGTGGTTTTTAGTATTCTCGCTTAAAGTATTCATTATCTCTCTCTGTTCCGTAACATAAATTTGGCGACCTCTTATCAGGATATTCAGGATATTATCATAAGGATATTGCCTGATATTTTGTGACTGTGATTTATTCATGATGTCTACTATTACTACTCTTGATGAAGCCAAAGATTTTTTGTCAAATGTGCAAACAGTGTGTGATGTAGAAAACAGAACAAAGAATGAACTTAAGCTTGTTGCTCAACAATTGGGAATTGTTGTTCGCTCTCATCATTCTAAAGATCAAATTGTCGACATGATTAATGAAAGCTTGTTTAATGTAACTCCTCCAAATTAGCAAACGCAGATTGAATTAGCTAAGTTACAGCTAGCCCTGCAGGAGGCTCGTGCTAAGGAGGCTGAGTTTCAGGCACATTCTCAGGAGGCACAAATTGAACTTGCTAGGATTCAGGCAGACCATGAGTATCGAATGAATCAAGGTGGAACTGGATCATCTAGCTCTGATGATTTTGATGTGGCTAAAAATGTTAAACTTGTCCCTCCTTTTAATGAATCTGATTTAACAAAGTATTTTCAGTTGTGTGAGAGGGTAGCAACAGGTTTTAATTGGCCCAAAAAGTATTGGCCAGTACTCCTTGAAACTGTTCTCACCGGTAAAGCTCAAGTAACTTATGCATCTTTGCCTCAAGATCAATCTGATAATTATGATGTAGTTAAGAGCTTGATTCTTAAGGCCTATGAGCTTGTTCCTGAAGCCTATAGAGTAAAATTTAGGACAACTTATAAGCAAGATATGCAATCCCATGTTGAGTATGCAAAAATCAAAGAAGATCTGTTAGAGCAGTGGTTAAATTCTAAGAATGTGGATTCTGATTTTGACAAATTTAAGCAGATCATTTTGTTGGAGGATTTCAAAAGGTGTATTTATATTTATGTAAGCCTATATCTTGATGAGAAAAGAATAGATAATTTGTCTGATGCTGCAGTTTTAACTGATGAATATGTTCTCACTCACAGGAGATATTCTAAAGAAAAAAGGAAACCTGAGAGTAAGTACGTTGCCTCTACTCAGAGTACAGGTAACAGGAAAGAGAATAAAGATGATGTTTCTCATGAAGTAAATACCAGCTTCACCTCTAGATTTCAGAAAAATAAATGTACTTATTGTAGTAAGCTTGGTCATACTACGGAGAAATGTTTCAGGAGACAGCGTGATGTGAACAAAAAGGAGTCTTTAATTATTCAGTCAATTGGTCTAGTATCCACCCTTGAGAGTTCCCAGAATTCTTTAACTGAGTTAACTGAACCTGCTTTGAGGGGTAAATTAAATTCTCATGATGAAGCTCTTCTTTTGAGCAGTAAAGTGGGTGACACTCTCAAGAGTTCATATGCTAATTTCCTATGTGATGGTTTTATCAGTCCTCTGGACAGTAATGACAGGAAATCAGTTAAGATATATCGTGATACAGGTGCTTGCCAATCCCTTATGCTGACCAGTGTTCTAGGCTCCAATGTTAATTCCTCTGATGAAACTGTAAATTTACAAGGTGTAGGGCATAATTACTTCTCTGTCCCTCTGTTCAGAGTGAATTTAGAGTCGGGTTTTGTTAATGGTTCTGTTATGGTTGGGTTGGTTGAGACACTCCCAATGTCAGGTGTAACTTTCTTACTTGGAAATGATATTGGTGGAAGTCAAGTGTGTCCAGCTCCTCAGTTGTCTGGTGAGCCAGTGGCTGCAGCCCAGGATTGTGGTGTCCCTGATGTGTTCTCTGCATGTGCTGTCACTAGGGCTAAGTCTAAAGTTACTGGTGACTTAGAGGATAATGATGATGATGATGTTATCCTAGCTGACACTTTTGTTGCTAATTTGGACCACTCACCAGATGAGGCAGTACCCTCTAGTGTTGATAATTTGTCTCGTCAAGAGTTGGTTGAGTTGCAGGTTGCTGACCCTGAGTTGAAAGGTCTAGCTAACTCTGCTTGCAGTGAGGAAGAGTCAGCTGGTGCTTCTACTTGTTATTATATAAAGTCAGGAGTACTTATGAGGAAGTGGAGACCCCCAACAGCATCAGCCGACTGTGAATGGGAGGTTGTACATCAAGTTGTCATCCCTCGTGTTTGTAGGCAGGATATCATTAGAGTGGCTCATGATTCCAGTTTGGCAGGACATCTTGGAGTGAGGAAGACTGTGGCACACATTTTGAAACTCTTCTACTGGCCAGGTATCTTCAGGGATGTTTCCTGGTATTGTAAGTCTTGTCACACCTGTCAAGTTGTGGGGAAGTGTAATCAGACCGAAAAGGTTGCACCTCTAGTTCCCATTCTTCCTTTTGAGGCGCATTCACCCGTGTGTTGGTGGATATTGTGGGCCCTCTTCCTAAGACTTCTTCAGGATTTTCTTATGTGTTGACCCTGATTGATATGGCTACTCGTTATCCTGAAGCCATTCCACTTAGAAATATCTCAGCAAAGAACGTGGTTAAAGAAATGCTAGGGTTCTTCACAAAGTTTGGTCTGCCCAAGGAGGTACAGTCAGACCGGGGAAGTAATTTCATGTCAGATGTTTTCAAACAGTCTCTGAAAGAGTTGGGCATCACCCAGATCACGTCTTCAGCTTACCATCCCCAGACCCAAGGAGCGTTGGAGAGATATCATCAAACACTCAAATCGATGCTCAGGAAATACTGTTTGGAACATCAGAAAGGCTGGGATAAAGGTCTTCCATTCGTTGTATTTGCCGCAAGAGAATCTCCAAATGATCACTGGGCTTCTCACCCTTTGAACTACTGTTTGGCCATGAAGTAAGAGGACCCCTTAAGCTACTCAAGGAATGCTGGCTGTCGGAGGAAGATGACGTCTACCTGCTGAAGTATGTGATGAAGTTCAAAGAACGGCTGTCCACTGCTTTACAGCTGGCGAGAGAGAATTTAGGAGCTGCTCAGGAGAAAATGAAGACTTGGTATGATAAGAAGTCCAGGTTACGCCACTTTCAGCCAGGAGATCAGGTTTTGATTCTGCTACCAGTGCATGGGCAACCTCTTCAAGCCAAGTTTAGTGGTCCTTATTTCGTGGAGAAGAAACTCAGTGATGTCAACTATGTCGTCACCACAGCAAATCGTAGAAAGAACAAGCAACTTTGTCACATCAACATGCTATAGTTATATCACAGGCGGGACGAAAATAACCCAGTCTGCACTGTAGCTGTTCCACCCGAGTCAGCAAGTGAAGCTCTCCCATGCAGCATGAGCCTGAGTGATAGTTTGGGGAAGAATCCTGATATCATGAATGATCTCCAGACTAAGCTTTCTCATCTAGCTCCCGAGGAAAGGCAGGAGTTTTCGGTATTACTGCAGGAGTACCCGCAAGTGTTCCGTGCCACTCCAGGAAGAACCACTGTGTTGATAAATGATGTTGATGTTGGAGACGCAAAGCCAATTAAACTGCCTCCTTACTGTGTGAACCCTCTGAAAGTTCCTCTCATCGAGAAGGAGCTTGGCTACCTGTTGGACCACAAGATGATTTGAGCCCTGTCAGAGCGAGTGGAGTTCTCCTGTCACTCTAGTCCCTAAGCCAGGTGGGTCACAGCGGCTTTGCATCGACTACAGACGTGTTAATCAGATAACCAAAACAGACACTTACCCTCTCCCTCGCGTGGAAGATTGCATAGACAAGATCGGAAAGGCTAGGTACATAAGTAAGTTTGATTTGTTAAAGGGATACTGGCAAGTACCTATGACTGAACGTGCTAGGGAGATCTCTTATTTTGTAACACTAGGAAAGACTTTTGCATGTTCTGTAATGCCATATGGTATGAAGAATGCACCAGCCACATTTCAGAAGCTCATGAATGTTGTAACAGAGGGTTTGGCAGGGTGTGTTGTTTATATTGATGATGTATTAATCCTCAGTGACAACTGGAAAGATCACCTATGCCATATCAGTAAATTTCTTGAGCGTTTGGTTCAGGCTAATCTTGTAGCTAATTTATCAAAGTGTGAGTTTGGTCAAGCTAAAGTTCAGTACCTTGGGTACGTAATTCGTGATGGACATGTTGCACCACCAAGAGCTAAGGTTCAGGTTATAAGTGATCTTCCCAGACCTAAAAGTAGGAAAGAGCTACAAAGATTATTGGGAATGGTAGGTTATTACAGGAGATTTGTTCTTAACTTTTCAATTCTTGTATCACCACTTACAGACCTACTGAAAAAGGGAGTTAAATCTGTCTGGACTGATAACTGTGAATCCTCTTTCAGCAAGCTTAAAGCTATCCTATTAAGTCAGCCAGTGCTCGCTACTCCAAATTTTGCTAAGCCTTTTAAGATGGCTGTTGACGCAAGTGATACAGGAGCTGGGGCTGTTTTGCTGCAAGAGGATGATCAGGGTATTGAACACCCTGTATCTTATTACAGTAAGAAGTTCACTCCACCTCAAAAGAACTACTCAACTATTGAGAAAGAGCTTTTGGCCTTGATTTTGGGTTTACAGCATTTTTCATTTTATTTGTGTTCTGGTTTTGACCCCATAGTCATTTATACCGATCATAACCCACTGAAATTCCTTAGTAAGTTTAAAGACAAAAATCAGTGATTGACAAGATGGAGTCTACTTCTTCAGGAGTATTCATTAGACATACAACATGTCAAGGGGAAAGAAAATGTAATTGCAGATTGCTTATCTAGACTTTAGACAGATTGTTTTAGAGTAATAAGAAATTTCCTTTGTAAATTTCTTTTTTCTTTGTGGGGAGGTGTTACATAGCCTATGATTTCATCATCCTTTGTGTAATTCTAACGTACAGTATGCTGCATGTTTGATCACGAGCGTGTTCTACCTCACTCCCCCCTTCTCCCCTTATAGTAGAGTAAGCCGTTCTTTCTGTTGTTCAGAGCAGGACTGTCAACTCTTTGTCCCCTATGGCTGCATTTGTGCGTCCTTCTTACAAGTTGTATCAAGCTCTGCCGGCCCCTATATAATGAGCTCAGTCTCTGCATTATTGCCACTTAGATCTACTCCTCATTTTGCTCACATCTCTGTCCTCCCCTGTACAGTTGTTATTATTTTTGTGAGTGCTCAGGAAGTCTCCAGCCATCTAGCAGCTGTGTAATTTGAGTATAAGTGTTATTACATTTTTTCCTTGTACTGTATAGCATAAGGTGTTCATTCGTAGGCCTCGTGAGGTTTTTGTGATTCATGTGTTTTTATGTCAGTCATTTTTGATAATATTTTGTATCTGTAATAATATGTCTTGCATTCACTGAGTATTATCCGGTTTTCTCATTTTATCAGGGCTGACTTAGATAAATTTACTCTTGCTAATTTCGTGTTAATAGAGGCTATTGCAGTTAACCATATATTTAACCTGTTTTTTGCCATTACATTATCCTTATGAGTCCTTAATGTTTAGTTGTTAGTTTGAGCATTAAACTTTAACTTATAATTTTACCTAACTCTTTTGTTTTGAACCTGGAACTTTAGGGGACAGTAGTGATTTTTAGTATTCTCACTTAAAGTATTCATTATCTCTCTCTGTTCCGTAACAATATATATATATATATATATATATATATATATATATATATATATATATATATATATGAAGCCTCTATGGTACAGTGGTAGAGTGTACGTTTTGCACGCTGGTGGACGAGGGTTCGTCTCCCGCCAGAGTTGTGAAAACTTTGGGAAGCGTTCACGAACCACTGACCACTTTGGCGGACAGAAGGGATGCTGTGGTTGAACCAGTGTCGCATACTAGTATGCTTGCACCCAGTCGGCTTAAGGTGGGCCGATTACAAGTGGTTCATAGACTACACACACATCCAAAGCCACCCCAACAGTACAATTACACTCACAAGCACTTCTCACCCGACATGCAGTCTCTACCAGACAACCTAAGCCACCAGGTAGAGATACATTGACTGTATCGTCCCTGTTTCGGTAGGGATATGCCGGTCCTGCAGTGGACCTCAACAGCTGATGATGATATATATATATATATATATATATATATATATATATATATATATATATATACTGTATAAATATAATCAGTATATGTTAAGATGTTTTATTACTTGTGTAGACATACACTTGCCTTGTTATTGGTCAATAATTTGCCTACTGTGAATTATAAGTGACTATGAGCTTCTCTTGTCCAGTTCCTCTTCTGTGAACGGCGTAATCATTAGTTTCCCTCTTTCGGTATTTAAATCTTTATTCGTCACCTCTAATTAAGTCGGTCTTTACCCACTAGACCACCAGGCGTCCATCTAGTTTTAAAATTACCAGACTAGTGGTTTATTGAATTGCCTGAATGACTGGCTTTTATAAAACATGCATTGAACATTAGTTACAATAATATACCGGGTGATTCAGCAAACACTACAGTGAATTGGAGGATGAAATCCTTGGACAATTCTAATACACAATATACCTATGGTAAAATGTCGGATTCTGCTTAGTTATCATGTTATGAATTTAACCCGCGCCGTCCCGAGGACGTACTTCCACGTCCTCACGTTTTGTCACAGCTAATCCCGAGGACGTACTTCAACGTCCTGCAATTGCAAGATTCATAATTTCCACAATTTTCAATTTTCGCGAGTCATTTTTGGTACGTATACACGGGACACCTTCCTCAACAAGATGCCAGGCAGAGACAATGCCTTACCCAGCATGACCTCGTCCCCCCCCCCTGCATGCCCTTTTCTCAGCAATTCACCTGTTATCAGTGACCTGGCCAGTATAGCCATGTCATGCCACTGTACGAAATTCAGGGCCAGAGTGATTCCCCAATCAATGACAATGTGGAGGACAAACTTTACATAGCATTAGAGGAAGAAACAGTTAGAAATGATGATCAGGTAATGTGGCAAAAAAAGGTCAGGTATTAGTGAGTGAAACAATGCTTATAATGCCTATATTACTGCTTGAAAACCAATATACTCTTGTACTACATATAAATTCGTAACAGTAAATAAATAAATACCGTTTATGAGTGGTGTGAAATAGTTATCCTCCCATAGAACTCGTTTTCTTTGGTGCCAGCCTGATAGAAAACCCAGTAAGGTAAGGAGGCTCTCCTACCTGTAATGAGTATTTTAAACCTCAGGTGAGTGATTTCTCTATGAATTTTCGATGTTTCTCACCAAAAGCGAAAGTTTTAGCAAAAAAAAAAGGGTCGAAAAATGGTCGGGATTGGGGGGTACCAGTGGTCAAAAAGTGGTCGGGACGGGGCGGGTTAAAGTGTGGTATTTATGTAAGGAGATGTGGAATGAAACTTCCATAGAATTTTCATCTTTTTATTGGTAAATCCTGACTTTGCATTGCCACAGTTTATAGTAAATGCTCAAAATTACCTGCTCCTGCTTCAATACATGCATTTATACATCGGAGCATTGACTGTCAGACATGTTCAAGAATACCGGGTGTATGCTTAATCTGCTCACACTTGTCAATAATACGTTGCAACAATTCATCCCGTGTTTCTACCTCCCTATCATAAACCAGAGACTTGAAATGACCCCAAAGGTAAATATCTAAAGGATTAAGATCAGGTGAACGTGGTGGCCAGGGAACAGGGCCACCACGTCTAGTCCATCTATTGGGATATGTCATATCCAGAAATTCTCTAAATGGTCGGGCAAAATGGGCTAGTGCACAGTCATGCATGAACCACATGTGTTGTCTTACTTGTAGTGACACATGCTCAAGTAGCAGTGGCAGTGTGTCCTCCAGGAAACGACTGTACACCTCTTTATTTAAAGTTCCTGGTAGTACGTGTGGCCCGATGATATTATCCCCTACAGTGCCCGACCAAATGTTTGATTGCGAAATTCACCTGGTTGAATTTACACACGGCTGAGTGAGGGTATCCATGCGATCACGTGTGCATGTTGGGAGTATTGAAAATACCATCCCTTGTGGACGTTGCCTCGTCTGTAAATAAGATGATGTTCTTGAACTGAGGATCTTCAGTATCCTGTCGTAAGAACAAACGGCTAAAGTCAACCCGTCGTGGATAGTCATTCACATTCAAACTTTGTACCTTCTGAATGTGATATGGGCATAGGTTGTGTTTTTTCAGGCACCCCCACACAGTTGACTGTGACGCGATCATTGCAACGGCAACCGAGCGTGTACTCGTACATGACTAATCATGTACCGGGTTGAAAATTTGATAATTAGTGGCATTTCTACATTGGCTATATCCCCAAGTATCTGCAGTGCCGCGATGGAATGAGCCTGTTTCCCTCAGCCTTCGATCAACAGCAACGAATGTCCCAGGATTTGGCCACCTTCGGTTGGGGTACCTTTCTTCATACAGGCGTACAGCATGTGCAGCATTTCCACCTGCCATACCGTACACCAGGTGCATGTCAGCATATTCTTCGTTGTTGTACGTCTTCATACAGGTACTTTACTGAAAAGGTATAATAAGGAGATGCAGAGATATTTTTTGACATAACATTGCAAACATAAAAACTGTCACACTGAGTTATGTTTTAACAATGTCTGCTGCATTAGTGGAAATCAAAGATGCCATAAAGTTGCCACATTAATTACATGATAATTGATGTCGCAAAATCAGCATGCGAGAGCTGGTTACACTGGTTAAGAATACATACTGTACAGATGCGTCACTAATGCAAAAAAAACATGACAATAATTCATAACCTAAACAAAACCTTCCTAACTACAGTATAACTATGTCTATCATTATTCCTTCATGAATAATATAACGATGATAATGATAATTATTAGCCTGTCGTTGTACTACATATGGATTAAATTTTTTTTTTTATCTATTTATTTTTTTTATGCGAGGAAGAAGGAACCAAAGGCCATGGCCCGCAGTAACAGTTCCCTCCAAGAGAAAAACAAAATACAATAGAGAGCCAAATTCAAGATCCGATCATTTGGAGATGCCTGGACACACTGCGTTTGAAAGACTGGAGATCATAGGCAGCAGGAAATACAGATAGAGGGAGACAGTTCCAGAGCTGACCTGTTGCATAAATGAAAGACTAGGAGTAACGGTTAACTCTTGCATTAGAGAGCTGGACAGAAAAGGGATGAGAGTTTGCTGCCAGACGGGTGCTACGCGCCCGTCGTAGAGGTGGAGGAATGCAAGCAGACAGTTCAGAGGAGCAGTGACCATTAAAGTAGCGATAGAAAAGAGATAAAGATGCAACAGTGCGGCGAAGAGACAGAGGTTGAAGAGAGTCAGTAAGAGGAGGAGAGTTAATGAGACGAAAAGCCTTTGACTCCACCCTATTGAGAAGAGCTGTATGTGGGGAGCCTCCCCACACATGAGAGTTGTACTCCACACAGGGGCGGATAAAACCTCTGTATAGAGTCAACAATTGTGCAGGGGTAAAGAAAGAGCGGAGTCGGCTTAGCACACCCAATCTCTTGGAAGCAGATTTTACAAGAGATGTAATATGGTCTTTCCAAGATAAGTCCTGAGTAAATGAAACCCCAAGCATGTTCAAGGATGATGCAGGATTAAGCTGAATATTATTAAACATTAATGGGTATACCTGTGGAAGATTTTGTCGGGTTGATAGGTGTAAGAACTGAGTCTTAGATGCATTAAAGACAACCATATTATTTTTACCCCAGTCAGCGATACGAGCCAAGTCAGACATTAGGTGTGCCATAGCCTCATCCCTTGTTTCTTGAAGTAACTGTTGAGATGGGCGTTGTGGGAACCGAATGGAAAGGTGAAGGGTGGAGTCATCAGCGTAAGAGTGGATAGGGTTAGATGTACAGCTTAGAAGATCATTGATGAATAAAAGGAAGAGAGTTGGTGATAGGACAGAGCCCTGAGGAACACCACTGTTGATAGATCTAGGAGAAGAACGATGGCCGTCTACAACAGCGGCTATAGAACGACCAGAAAGGAAGCTAGCGATGAAGGCACAGATAGAAGGATAGAAACCGTAGGAGGGCTGTTTGGAAATTAAAGATTTATGCCAGACTCGATCGAAAGCCTTTGAGATGTCAAGTGCAATGGCAAAGCTTTCGCCAAAGTCCCGAAAGGAGGATGACCAGGAGTCTGAAAGGTAGGTGAGAAGATCGCCAGTGGAGCGTCCCTGACGGAACCCATACTGACGATCGGAATGGTAATCAAAATTCTATTTACGGGTATGATCATAAGATGCATCTACCCTGTTACTAACACTTTTTGCAATCTGCACGTCAAACCAACCTTATGCCGAGTTATGAATAGTCCTGGCCTACAATGGTAACTACGGTGGTAACTATATCTATAGTTATATCTGTCATTCTCTGTATATATATGTATATATATATATATATATATATATATATATATATATATATATATATATATATATATATATATATATATATATATATATAAATATATATATATATATATATCATCAGCCGTTTGAGTGTCCATTGCAGGACCGGCCTATCCCAACTGAAGTGGGGACGATTCAGTTAATGTATCTCTACCAAGTGGCTTAGGCTGTCTGGTAGAGATTGTATGTAGGGTGAGAAGTGCTTGTAAGTGTAATTGTAGTGTTGGAGTGGCTTTGGATGTGTGTGAGGTCTGTGGACCAAGTGTAATCGGTCCGCACAAGCCGAATAGGTGCAAGCATACGTTATAGTATGCGACACTGGTTCAACCACAGCACCCCTTGTGTCTGCTGAAGCAGTACGTGGCCAGAAGAACGTTACCAAAGTATATTACGCTGGCGGGGCGCGAAACCTCGTTCTTCAGTGTACGAAAACGCTCAGTTTACCACTGTACCGCAGAGGTTCCATATATATATATATATATATATATATATATATATATATATATATATATATATATATATATATATATATATATATATATATATATATATATATATATAAATATATATATATATATATATCATCAGCCGTTTGAGTGTCCATTGCAGGACCGGCCTATCCCAACTGAAGTGGGGACGATTCAGCCAATGTATCTCTACCAAGTGGCTTAGGCTGTCTGGTAGAGATTGTATGTAGGGTGAGAAGTGCTTGTAAGTGTAATTGTAGTGTTGGAGTGGCTTTGGATGTGTGTGAGGTCTGTGGACCAAGTGTAATCGGTCCGCACAAGCCGAATAGGTGGAAGCATACGTTATAGTATGCGACACTGGTTCAACCACAGCACCCCTTGTGTCTGCTGAAGCAGTACGTGGCCAGAAGAACGTTACCAAAGTATATTACGCTGGCGGGGCGCGAAACCTCGTTCTTCAGTGTACGAAAACGCTCAGTTTACCACTGTACCGCAGAGGTTCCATATATATATATATATATATATATATATATATATATATATATATATATGCTTCGTGGTGGCCAGAATTAAAATTCAAGTAAGATAGAGGAATAGAAGAAGGGAAAGACGAGAGGAAGGAGTAGTTGTAAGGAGAGTGGAAAGGTTACAAGAGGATGAGAAAAAGGCAGAGTATAAGGGAGAAGTGGAGGAACGATTGGGCAATTATGAATTGGAGCAGATGGGAGACGTGGAAGGTGTGTGTAGAATATTCACAGAAGAAATATGTGCAGCATGTGATGTGGTGTGTGGAAGGAGGAGAAGACGGAGAGGGGTGCAAGGAACAGCGTGGTGGACTGAAGAGGTGAAACAGGCTGTGGCACAAAAGAAGAAAGCATACAATGAATGGATGAGAAATAGGGGCGTGGAAGAAGTTGAGAGGTGGAAGAGAGAGTTATATGTAGAAAGAAAGAGAGAGGTGAAAAAATTAGTAAGAGAGAGTAAGAAGAGAGTGGATGAGGAATTTGGAAGGAATTTGAGTGTAAAGTGGAGGGACTGTAAGAAAATGTTCTGGAAAGAGGTGAAAAGAGTAAGACAGGGTGGAAGTGAAGTTAGCAGGGGAGTGAAAGATAAAAATGGTAGATTACTAGTGGAGAAGGGAGAAAAAGTGAGCAGATGGAGAGAACACTTTAAGGAATTGTTGAACGTAGAGGATGGAAGTAATGCGAGTATAAGTGGCTGGGGAATGGCTGGGAGAATGAGGGAGGTGAGAAGACTGGAAGAAATCAGTAGGATAGAAGTTGTGGAAGCAATGAAGAAAGTTAAATCGAGGAAAGCCCCAGGAATTGATGGAGTGTGTGGTGAAATGCTGAAGAATGGGGGAGAGATAGTAGTAGAATGGATGTGGAAGATGTGCAGATTGGCCTGGGAGGAAGGTAGAGTCCCGGAGGATTGGAAGTCAGGTATAATTATTCCCTTGTACAAAGGAAAAGGGGAAAAAGAAGTGTGTGGTAATCATAGGGGCATTTGTCTTCTTAGTATAACAGGAAAAGTGTATGGTAGGATACTTATTGACAGAGTTAGAGAAAGAACAGAGAAATTAGTTGGAGAAGAACAGGGAGGCTTTAGGAAGGGAAGAGGTTGTGTAGATCAGATATTCATTCTTAGATCTTTAGTGGAAAAGTTTCTAGAGAAGGGAAAGAAGTTGTATGCGGCTTTCATGGATTTGGAGAAAGCATATGACAGGGTGGATAGACAAGGATTGTGGAAAGTGATAAGAATATATGGAGTAGATTTGAAGTTGTTGAATGCTGTGAAGAGTATGTACGATGGTGCGAAGGCTGCAGTGTGTGTGGATGGTGAACTGAGTGAATTTTTCTCTTTGAAAGTTGGGTTGAAACAGGGATGTGTCATGTCTCCATGGTTGTTCAATCTTTACGTGGATGGGGTAATAAAAGAGGTACAAGGTAGGGTAGTGGATGTTGGAGTGGCCCTGGTGAGAGAGGATAGTGTGTGGAAACTCCCTGTACTGTTGTTTGCAGATGATACTGTGTTGTTGAGTGAAGACGAAGGGGAGCTGCAAGGCTTGGTGGATGAGTTTGGGAGAGTGTGTAAGAAACGGAATCTAAAGGTGAATGTAGGGAAGAGTAAAGTGATGGTCTTTGAGAGAGGTGAAGTCAGTGAATGCACAGCGAGATTGGATGGTGAGGAATTGGAAAATGTGAGTACGTTTAAGTACTTGGGTAGTGTGATGAGTAAGGATGGAGGTTTGGAGGATGACGTGCGTGAAAGGGTACAGCAGGGAAGAAAGGTTGCTGGTTCTTTGAAAGCAGTGATAAGAAACAGGGAAGTGAGCATGGAAGTGAAAAAGTTACAACATGACAGTATTGTGATACCAACTCTAACGTACGGAAGTGAAGCTTGGACGTTGTTGGAAGGACACAAGTCGAGAGTGAGAGCAGTGGAAATGAGTTATTTAAGAGGAGCCTGTGGAGTCACATGGAGAGACAGGCTGACGAATGAGGATATAAAGGAGCGTTGTGGTGTGGATGTGGATGTGATAGGAAGCGTTATGAGAAACACACTGAGGTGGTTTGGTCATGTGGAGAGGATGGAGAGTGAAAGACTGACGAAGAGAGTGTATGTGAGTGAGGTGGAGGGGGGAAGAGGGAGGGGGAGGCCGAGGATGAGATGGAGGGATGGGATGGAGAGGTATATGAGAGAGGGGGGTGTGAGTTGGGAGCAGGGCGGTGAGATGGCGGGTGACAGGGAGACTTGGAGGCGATTTGTTTGTGGCCACCTCAAACGGGATTAAGGCGTCTGGCAAAATATATATATATATATATATATATATATATATATATATATATATATATATATATATATATATATATATATATATATATATAAATATATAAAACGTGTGTATGTAGAAGAAAAAATGTTAGCAGCATTACTTGTTCTTTATTTTCTTATGTCGTCCTCTTTATTTAATTCCTTCTGTGCTCAGACGATTTTGTTCAGCTCTTGAGTGACTTTGTGCAATAGCAGGGTTAGATACGGCCTTCTTTAATCCCATTCCTACAAGAGGTTTCCCCCAAACGAATTACCTGGAGGCAGGGAGAAAGAACAAATGCAAGACATCTCTGAACTGAAGGGGTTAACTTGGGTTGCTTTTAGCGTAAACGTTGGTCCTAATGACAGTCAAAGTGTCAAGAATCTTTCTCGAAGAGTGTGTAAAAGTCTACAATGGTCGGCCCATGAAATAAATAGCAGGTTTAAGATTCTTTGCTTGGACGAAGTTTGGAGTTGAACAAGCTCGTTGGACTGTATTTGGTGCCTTTTTTAGTTCCCTTTTGGAATTCCCTCTCGCCAACAACATGCCTCACTTTCGAGCATTTGTGTCTCTCTTCTTCCTCCTCCTTCACCTTCCTTACCTCCTCGTTTACTTGCTTCTGCTCCCCCGTTTTCTCTTGAAGTGTATTCACTTGTCGGACAGCAGCATCCCGTCTTTCATATTCCCTCTCCTCCTCCTCCCTCCCATCCTCTCTTTCCCCTTCCCTACCTCATTCTCGTCTTCATTATCTCTCACTCCTTTTCTTTACCAACTTCTCCTCTTCCCTACATATCTCTTTCACTTCCTCCCTCCTTCCATACTGCTGTACATTTTTCATTTATCACTTCCTCCCTCCCTCCTTCACCTCCACTTCTCCTTCTCCTTCTCTCTCCCTTTTCTCCCTTCCTTCTTACTGTTTTTCATTTCATGACTCCCTTTCTTCCCTCCCTCCTTTTCTCCCTTTCTGTCTCCCCCCACCCTTTCCTTCCTTTGTCTTCTCTTCCTCCCTCCCATTTCCAAATATTCTTCCTTTCCTTCCTATCTCCTTCACTACTTTCCTCCAAACCTTTATCCCTCTGCTTCTCCTTCCTTTTACTCTTCCATTCTTTTGGATCTCTTTCTTTACCTCCCTCTCCCCTTCTCTTCTTCTCTTTCTCCTTCTCTTTTCTTCTTCCCTCCCTTATCATTTCATTCCTTCGCCCCCTGTGCTTTGCTTCTTTATCTCCTCTCCTTCCAAGGTAAAGCGTATGAATCCAAGCAAGAAAGGAAGAGAAACAATAAAGGCATAGTTAACTCAATTCTGTAGCACGACCGCTCTGAGGGTGGCAGATCTGGCATATGTAGGTGTGTGTGTGTGTGTGTGTGTGTGTGTGTGTTTTAGTTTCTGTTGTTATTGTCGATGATGATGGTGGAGATGATGGTCATGAACATGAAAAATCAAGTTGCAAGGGGAGAAGCAATACGAAGTACGAGTATCCAGTGCCACCGAGAACATAGTAAGAAAAAAAAAAGGAAAAAAGAAAAAGAAAAAGGAACATGGGGCGACTGTGTGTGTGTGTGTGTGTGTGTGTGTGTGTGTGTGTGTGTGTGCAATAAGACTGTGCTACGTTCCTCTCGATTACTTTATGCAATCTTTCAAAATTGGACAAAAAAGCAGTAAAGAAAATTGCTGTAGTGATAGAGAATCAAACGAGTGTTGAAAAGAACAAAATTAGAGTAAAAAAAAAAAATCATTCTGTCTGCCTCCGTCTCTCTCCTTCGTCTCCAGCTCCATCCTTCTTCTCATCACCACGTCCTTATTTGTTTCTCTTCCCTTTCATTCCCTTCTAATCTCTTCACTTTCTTCAGTTCTGTTTTTTGTTTTGTCACTCTCTCTTACTCTCTCTGATTGTAATATTAGTGATGGTCCGAATATTCGCCTTTGCATTCGCATTCGCAAACATTCGCATTTCGCATTTGCATTCGTATGGTGTCATGCGAGTATTTAGCGAGTATTATTAATGTAGCTCTATAAAGTTTATAGAAAATCAAATAAAAAGTTAAAAGCACGAGTTGAACGAGTGTTCTAAGCTAATGCTGCCAGCTGCTTGTAGCATCATCCAGCGTCGCCAGAGTCCCAGAAAGGACTGGATTTCTCCATATTTTTTGCCTCATGACGGATTTTCATAATTTCTCATTGAAAAGTGTGTAATCTCCAGATTTTTATCTCAGCCAAAAAAAGGACTCTAGGACTTCTGAGAGAGAGAGAGAGAGAGAGAGAGAGAGAGAGAGAGAGAGAGAACGCCTGTCTGGCATGGTCTGTTCTGGGTTCGTTCGAAGTTCGTCCAGGACGGGACTGATATCCCCGGGGGACGCATGTAAGTGTTGGGTCCTCGTCCAGCATCCTGGTAACAGAAAATTGTAATAGAAATTTTATCATTCATTTTTTTGTGGCTGAAACTCATACAATGAAATTCATAAAAAAAGGAATAACTCAGGTTTCCATGTCATCAAATAGAATATACGCATTCGCATTAGTATTCGAGAATAATGAAAATTTATATTTGGACTAGCATTCGCATTCGCGAATGTTGAAAAACATACATTAGGACCATCACTAGTCTGTTCTCTCTCTCTCTCTCTCTCTCTCTTACTCCACATTTATTTTTATAAATTTTCTATTCCTCTCCTCTCATGTCTGTTTCTGGCTGCTTCTCTCTCCCTCTCCATTTCCTTCCCTTCTCCTCTTTCCTTTCTTATCCCTTCGGCATTTCATAAGTTTCCTTCTTTGCTGTACTCTCATCTCTGTGTTTGTCTGTCTGCCTGTTTTTCCCTTCCTTCCTCCCTTTCTCTCTCTCTCTCTCTCTCTCTCTCTCTCTCTCTCTCTCTGCCATCTGCTGCTTCCCTCCAACCGCCTCTCTTCCCTTCCAAGTTTCACGAACTGTCCTTCCTTCTTATCGATCTCTCTACTTGTCGGTCGGTCTCTGTCACTGTTTTTCCCCTGTTCCCTGTGCTCCTCCTTACCATATTTCTTCTGTTCTTCTACCTAGCCTTCCCAGTCTTTATCCATCTCTGTCGCTATTTCCGTGTCTCACTTCCTCAAACTGTCTGTCTCCCTCTCCGTTTATTTCCTTCTAGCACTTTCTACACCCGTTTCATTTCATTTCTGCATTTCATGAGCTGTCTATCTATCATTCTCTCTCTCTCTCTCTCTCTTGACTTGAATGGCATGGCGATCGGACGTGTCCACTCGAGCTCCTGCCCACCTCCTTACGTTGGTTTGCTGGGCTGTAGAAGTAACAGGGTTCCTAAGCACAAATGAAAATGGCGGAGATGGACGTACCAGAAATGGAACTAGTGGTGAATGCAAGAGTGGAAGAAGAACTAAAATTGTTTTCACAGAGCAGAAGAAAGGATTTGACCAAAATGGCAAAGGACGTGATCGAAACCATGATACCCGAATTGACCAAACTGATAACTGTAGCAGTGTCCAAAGCAGTGACAGCAGCAATGGAACGAACGACGGAAGCAATTAAAAGCAAAACAGTGGATAGCTTCCAGGTTCAGCGGCAAGCTTTATTAATGAAGTATGAATGTGACAAGTTAGAGCAGTATCAAAGAAGCGATGACTTACGCATTAATGGATTAGATGAAGAAAGACAAGAAACAGAGGAAACACTAGAGAAGGTGGTCAAGCTTGCTTCGAACATGGGAGTTCACCTACAACCTGAAGAGGTCTCAGTGATTCCTCGCCTGGGGAAACCCCGAGATCGTGTTCGACCTGTGATCATTCGGTTTAGCAGTAGGAAGAAGGGGAATGAAATTCTCAAGAAAAAAGGTGAGCTGAAGAAGAAAAACATCAATATATTTATTAACGAGGACTTGACACAACTTATAGCAGCGGTGATGAAGATAGTGAAGGATCAAGTGGGTGTGAAAAAATGTAACTACAAGAAATGGGAAGATCGTCGCCTGGCTAAACGAGGATCCAAACCGTGCCATTGAGATAAACACCCCAGACGTCCTGAGTAAGGTGGGGATCGTGACCCCAGATTGGAAGCGACTGAAGATGGATCAACTTGTGGGGGACACTGTAGCATAGGGTAAGTGCGGAGCACACAATAATATACCAAGAGTAAATATACTCAGAAGCAAAGGAGAGAAAAATAGTGGAAATAAAGCTGAAATAACATATCAGGGTATCAATATAGTATCAATTAATGTGTGTGGTCTTAAAAGTAAATTAAATAAACCAGAATTCATTGATCTGTGTAGGAGTCATGAAATTATATGTTTCAGTGAAATTAAATGTGATGAAGTTGATATGAATAATATAAGGGATGTGTCTGATAAGCTTGGGTTTACAGTAATTTATCATGTTAGACGGAACCTTAGTGTGTGTAAGTCTGACGGAATTTTGATTGCTGTAAAAACTATGATGAAGCCCATAAGGAAGCCAGTCCAGAGTAGTTCAGAGGCTTTTATTTCCTTGTTCTTGGATAAATCATGCTTAAGATTAAAGAAACATGTCCTAATAACTTCTGTGTACATGGCTCCGAACAAGTCTAGATATTCAAGTATTGAACTGCTTGAAGAACTTGATAATTTTTTACTGGAGTATAATGATGATGACTATTACGATATTATATGTGGTGCTTTTAATGTGCACACAGGTACTACTTCTGATATTGTCCCATTAAATCAATATGGTCTAGGGGATGATGATGATAGTATGAGGAAATTGATAGATGTAAGTGAAAGTGTGGTGCAGCTTGGTTTTGCAATAGAGAGGTATTCTAGAGATATGACAGGCATTAATGTGTATGGTAAGAAATTACTAGAAATTTGTAGAAACAATATGTTGTGTATATTTAATGGAAGAGTAGGAGAGGATTGTATGATTGGTAATGAAACTACAGTCTTTGATACAGTTGTTGATTATGTTATTGGATCACCTTTCCTCTTAATTCACATGCAAAACTTCAAGATTTTGGACTTTGACCCCCTTTTTTTCAGATGTGCATTGTGGTATATCTTTTATTAGGAATATAACAAAGGTGAGTATGCAATTGTGTGAGGATAGGGAAAGTACGGGATGTAATAAAAATAATAAGAGGACATCTATGAGAAACAATAAACCAGGAGAGTGGGATAAACGTAGAGCTACTGAATATGTTACCAGTATAAACCTTGATTTTGTGGCTCAGGTACTCGAAAATGCTGATTTTAAGTCTGTTTCGGATGTAAATGATGATTTAAGGAAAATTCTTATTGAACCAGCTTTGAAAATTTGTTCACAGAAAGGTAAGGCATTTATAAAGAAAAGTAATAATAATAATATGTAAACAGGAAAGAGTATCATAAGGCAAAACATAAGAATAATATAGAAAAAACTCTGAATAGTTATAATGGCATGATAACAAAAAGTATGAAATATAAGCAAGAACTGAAACGAATCAAAGGGAAAGAAAAATGAAATTTAATTGTAAAGTTACGAAATGCTAAGACCAAAGACCCTACATTATATTAGCAGATTTTACAGGGAACACAGAAAAAATCTGATATACCCATACTAATTTCAGAATTTATGAATAATTTTAAGAGACTAGCTCAAGAGGGCAACCCCGAAGATTCTCTTAGCAATATAGACATTGACATTGAAGACGACAGTGTGTTAAATAAAGAGGTTACAGAGGATGAGGTGTACAAGTGTATACTGAAGCTTAAGAATAACAAGGCTGCTGGTATTGATGATATTATTAATGATTATAAATTATAAAAAAACTATCTATCTATTATGCCCCTTATATGTAAAACTCTTTAATAAGTTTCTAGAGACAGGAAACATCCCAGAGGAATGGCTAATAGGAGTAACTGTTCCTATTTATAAGAACGTAGTAGTAAATGATGTAAATAATTATAGAGGCATGACTACTAAGTTGTGCAGGAAAATTGTTTACAACAATACTCGATGTACGGTTAACCAAATTTTGTGATGATAATTCTGTTGTTAAGGGAATGCAAGCAGGATTTAGGGAAGGATATTCTACTATTGATCATGTCTTTGTATTAAAAAAATTAATTGATCTGTTTCAGCACAAGAAGAAAAAATTTTATTGCCTGTATGTTGAGTACAGAAAAGCTTTCGACCTTGTGTGGAGAGATGGCCTCTGGTATAAACTACTGAAGATAGGAATTAATGGTAAAATTATTAGAGTAATAAGGAATATGTACAGCAATATAAAATCTTGTGTTTCAGTTAATCAAAAGGTCTCTGACTATTTTCTAAGTTATGCTGGTGTTAGACAGGGAGACACTCTGTCACCATGTCTTTTCTTTTTGTATGTGAATGATATTAAGAATACCTGTTAGAACATAGCTGTAATTACATTAATATTGATGACGAATGGGTACATAATATGCTTAAAGATCTCGTCTTGAGGTATGCAGATGATGCTATTATATTAGCTGAGAGTGAAGTAGGTATTTGCAATGCACTTAAAGCTATGGAAATTATTGTGACAAGTGGAAGTTAGATATCAATTGTAAAAAGCCAAAGATTACTATATTTAGCAAGACAAAATGTGGAATAGAGGATTATAACTTTCAATTTCTAGGGGAAAAGATTGAAATTGTTGAGGAATATAAATATTTGAGTGTTATCATGAATTATAATGGAAGTTTTAAAACATGCCAGGAACAGCTTGTGGAGCAGGGTAGGATAGCAATGTACAGTTTGATTGCAAAGTGCCGTAAATTTGATTTGCCTATTAACTTGCAACTAGAGTTGTTTGATTCGATGGTATTACCAATCATTACATATGGCTGTGAGGTTTGGGGATACAGATGTATTAAGGATATAGAGAAGGTACATGTTACATTCCTGAAACATATACTTAAATATCGTAAAACCACATGCAATGCCATGATTTATGGGGAATTGGGTAAATATCTTATCAGTACGCATGTTAAAAGTAGAATGTTGAATTATTGGTCAAGAATAATTACTGGTAAGCAAGATAAACTTTGTTTTGTAATGTATCAGTGTCTTTACAAACTGTATAATGAAAACAGTTTCAAATCACAGTGGTTGAACTATATAAAAATTCTGTTGAATAATTCAGGTATGTCAGGCATATGGTTGGGCCAAGAAGTTAATAATCGTTTATGGTTGAAATTTGCTTTTGAGAAAGGTTAAAGACCAGTAGATCACTGAATGGCAGTCAGTACTGAATAGTAAATCATCATGTAGCATGTATGTTTCTCATAAAGATACATTTGTCTTCGAAAGTTATCTAGTAAATTACCAAAACGACACAGGATTAACCTATGTAAATTCAGAACTAATAATCACAGATTACCCGTTGTAACAGGTAGGTTCAACAGAACTCCTAGAGAAAAAAGGTTCTGCAATAAATGAAATGACAATATCCTTGGAGACGAGTATCGTGTATTATTTGAGTGTACTAATGAAGACATCACAGCACTGAGGCTTAGGTATATACCAATGCATTACAGAAATAATCCCAGTAGATGTAAGTTAGCACAATTATTTCACAGTAATAGCTATGTCATATAGTGCAAAGCAGCATTATTCGTCAAGTCTGTAATTAATTTTTTTAGGTAATTTGTATTGATAACCCCAGGATAAACTATACTGTGTACTAAAATCGGGAGGTGTGCTCCATACTTCGTATAAAGTCTGAGCCTAATAAATATATGTCTATGTCTATGTCTCTTGCATCCCACCACTTCCTCCCTGCGCATGGTTCTCTTCCTATATGCATTTATTAGGACTCCATATTATAATTACAAAGCATAACAGATAAATAGATAAATAGATAGATAGAGAGACAGCTAGAAGCAGGAAGTCAGATGATGAGAAGGTATTGTGTCTGCAAGAATCGAGCAATGCTAAACATGCTTACACACTCTTATCTCAAGGAATGCTTTATAGGCACACGACAGCGCCTCGTGACCATACACACACATACTCAGACACAGGCTTCTAGAACTTTCCAACAACAGTGTAACACACGTGACACGACCCCTGCTACACCAGAATTTAGGAAGCAGAGGGCAGAAGGACACAGGCCATAGAACCGACAGGTAATAGGGAGAACGAGCCTAGCAACATGGGCGAGAGGAGAGAGAGAGAGAGAGAGAGAGAGAGAGAGTGGAAGAGAGAGAGAGTGAGAGAGAGAGAGAGACAGGAAGGTAGCTCGCGGGACTCTACTTAACTTCACTCGTGTGTGAGAGACTTTGTTAATATTTCCAAGACAAATAAAAATAGTCCCATACTCATCTTTACCTCTCCTGTCATTGCATGACAAAAGGGAACCAAGATTACAAGAAGCTACAAAGTCTTTTATGACATTTCTTCTATCTGTCTCTCTATCTATCTATTTATCTATTTATCTATTATGATTTGTAATTATAATATGGAGTCCTAACACATTTCACAATCTGTCTTTGTCTTGCCTTCATCTTTACATCCCGGTTGCAACATGGTGCCCCCCATGACTAAATCCGGCCTGCAGATCTGACAGTTCACTCAACCCTCGTATCTTGGTATAGGCTCACCCTCTTCCCTCTTACCCTTTGTTTCTTTCCTTGTGGTTCTCCCTCTTTTCCATTCGGTGTGTGTCTGTGTGTCTCACTTTCTCTGCCTCTCTCTACGTTTATTTTTGTCACTCTTTATTTGATTTTTTTCTGTTCTGCCTTTCTCTGTGTACTTTGTAATTTGTTTGTCAGCTTTTGTTGCGGTGCGAGCTGTGACTGTAAGATATATGTACCGTATGTTACAATATGTGTCGCGTGTGTTTGACGTGTGGTAGTTTGAGGCTTGGCAGTGTTTTGTATGGCAGTGCGTGGTGTGACAATGGGTGGTGTGGCAGTGTGTGTTGTGGCAGTATGTCATGTGGTTGTGTGAGTTATGGCAGTTTTGTTCTGTCGCTGTTTGGGGTATGACAATGTGAGGTGCGTGTGAGGTGACTTGTACTGCACAGTGATTGTGATGTTGAACAAAATTAACGACATTCTTTTTCATAAATAAATGGAGGAACCAAAAACTGAAAAAAAAAAAAAAAAATCCTGCTAAACAAAATATAACAAAGGAAACTTAAAATCAGGATCCACTGATTTCGAGATACCTGGGCACACTGGGCTTCAATGACTGAAAATCACAGGCACTGAGAAAGACAAACAGAGGAAGATATATCAGAGTTGACCAGTAGACTATATAAGACTATGATCACCGGTTAAAGCCTGTATCAAAGAGGCAGACAGAAAAAGGGGGAGACTTTGGCTAGACGGGTAATGCGTTCTGGCTATTTATGGGAGAGATGTAGTTAAAGAGTCGCAAATCAACGTCCAGACTAGTAGCAACAGAAAATTAGAGAGAGATGCATCATTCCAGTGAAGAAAAAAGTTTATGGAAGCCTGTGAGAGGAAGAGAACTGATGAAAGAAGAGATGCTGTATAATCACCTAAATAAAAGCAGTTACTGAGTAGAATTAAAAGAAGCAAGGAGTCGGTACAACACACATAACATCTGTGTGAAGCTGCTTTTCAAGGGGACTAATGTGGTCCTTCAAAGATGGATCACGAGAAAACAGACACCAAGGATACTGACAGATGAAGAACTGAGCTGTGAGATTCAGAAGGTAAAGTGACAGTTATGATGGAAATTTTGGCTAGTTGATAAATGACGGAATCGATTTTGTTTCATTTACTCTAATAGAACAAGAGACAAAGTAGAAGTCAGGTAAGCCTAAACCCCATCCAGTGATTGTTGTGGTGACTTGTGATGGGAAAGTGTAAGGAGGAGACATCGCCACTTCAATGAACAGGGCGAGATACACAATTTCGAAGGCCACTGATGAAAAGGAGGAAGAGTTGATTAAGGGACAGAACTCCGAGGAAAACTTCTTTTTTTATCACTCCAGATGAATAACAGTGGCCGTCACAACCGCAGCCACAGAACGAACAGAGAAGAAACTTGAAATGAAGACAAGAAAATGGGATGAAAACCATAGGATGGCAGTTTGAAAATTAGTTTGTTCCAAACTCTGACGAAAGCCTTTGAGATGCATAGAGTAATAGCAGAAGTTTCACTCGCATCCCGAAAAAAAAGGACGACCAGGAATCTGAAAATAATGTAAGAAAATTGCCAGTGAAGAGTTCCCTGATAAAATACATGCTTGCTGGTAAGAAAAAAAAGAAAAGATTATGGAAGAAAGGTACTTCAGAATCGTCCACTAATCCGTTTAAGCAATAAAACGTCAACTTTTCAGTTTTTCTTGCTATTTTCAAACAGTTTAATTAAGCTCTACAGAGACTTTTCGAAGTGAATGGGTTAGAGGTAACCTTCTTCAATAACCTCATTAATAAAAGTGCGAGAAATACCGTTTTAATTCGAATAAAATTTTGTGGCGGTGTGAAGAAAGGAATGAAATATACATCATCAAACTGAAGTGAGGGATAAGGTAGAACGAATGGCTGTAGAACTGCAAGACATTAAAGCTACTGGTGTAGTTGAAAGCTGAGTTCAATGTTCATTTGTAGCAGTAGGATAGCACTAGAATATATTATGATGCTCACAGAGAGGGATGGAATAATGTAGCGCCATGGTATCGTAATTTCATGTCAATGAAATACCTGAAATAACCTGCAAATAAGTGAAAATCTGGGCTAAGGTTAAGTTAAAAAGACTTTTGTCAAGAAGTCTGCACGAGAAAACAGTTCTTGAGAGTGAGAATGTAACCGTTGCATTAAAAGTAGTGCGGTGAATTAGAGCAGAAATTACATAATTTGAGACACTATGTCCCGCATGAACTTGTTACTTTAATATTTGTGTAAAAAAAAAAAAAAAGGAAAAAATTTGATGCCAACCGATGTCAAGAAATGCCAGTTGCAGCCAGCTTTATTAGACAATGTAAAACTTGCACCCCACTCTTTACTCCATGCGATAATAGCTCTTAGCGGGGAAAGTATCCAACTCTATAAATTACTTTAAATAAACGCATTCCCAAAAGTATAATTATAAGGTTGGGTCTACCTGATTCATGCTTCTCACAAAAGCAAGCGACGCAGGAGTAAATTCTGGATACCGTAAACTTTGCACATGTTTTAATTACTTTGGGGAAAACGGGATGTGACACTGGGATGTGAGGTGATTGTGGTTTGACGCTGGAATATGGGGGATATGAATGTGACACTGAAATGCAGGGAAATAAGGTTGTGACACTGGAGCCTGGAAGGATAGGAATGTGACACTGGAATGTGAAGGATGGGAATGTGACGCTGGAATGTGAAGGATGGGAATGTGACGCTGGAATGTGAAGGATGGGAATGTGACGCTGGAATGTGGAAGTAAGGATCTGACACTGGAATGTGGAGGTAAGGTTGTGACACTGGAATGTGGAGGTAAGGTTGTGTCACTGGAATGTGAAGGATTGGAATGAGACTTTGAAATGTGGGGGTAAGGATGTGACACTGGAATGTGGGGGGTAAAGATGTGACATGGAGGATGAGTCAAGGGGTGAACTAGGATGAGAGAGCATTGAAATTTGAAAAACTAAAATTTCAGAGAAGATGTCATGGAACTGAAAGACGAATAGAGTGAAGAGAGTGAAATGAGAAAAGGTAGTGGGAAAGCAGAATTTTCAAAGTGGAAGAAGATAGGCAATAAGGATAAAAAGAGACAATTCTAAGAAATAGAAGACTGGACAGGGTAGCAGATTACAGAAGAGGAGATTGAATATTGAGTGGAGGAGGAAGAGTGGGGAGGAAACGGAGAGAAGAAGAGAGGACAAAGACAGGAATAAAGACGAAACAAAAGACAGGGGAAGAAAAAAGGGAATAGGAAGAAAGGAGAAGAAGAATAGGCAGAGTGATTTAAAAGAAGAAGGGAAAGAGGAAATAGAGGAAAAGTTAAGAGGTTAGAAGGAAGGACAAGAAGAAATCAGTGTACATGACAAGGGAAAATGCGAACGATGTAACTTGAGACAAATAAAAAATGATGTAGTGTTGTGAGTGGTGTGTGTGGTTGTCAGTGGTGCGAATAAGATTTGAGGGATGTGACTCGGCAGGTGTGACTATAATCTAAAGGACATGTGACTATGGGAAGGAGTCTGTGGCTGAATGGATGTCAGGTATGTGACACAAGGGATGAGAGGGATGTGCCTCAACGATGGTAGTTATGTGACCCAATGGATATTTGTTATATGACTCGAGGGGTGAGCGGTTTGTGATTCGAGGGATGAGAGGCATGTGACACGAAGGATGAGAGGGATGTTTCTCAACGGATGTTAGTTACGCGACTCAGTGGATGTTAGTTATGTGACTCATGGGATTAGAAGTATGTGACTCGAAAGATGAGAGATATGTGGCAAGAGGAATGACAGATACGTGACACGTGGTACGAGACATATGGCGAGGATGGGAAGGGATGTGATTCTAAGAGAAGAGAGGAATATGGCTCTAGGGAAAAGAAGGTCTGTGGCAAGCAGACAAAGGTAACTCAAGTAAATATCATATACTCCGCGTGCGGTAAAAGTAAGATCCGCGAGTCACAGCATTCCCTGCAGCTACACGTAACCACAGTCCAAACAAAGCCAACTTGCTCCTTCCTTCACAAACTACAAATTACTGCCGAAACCAAAAAGGGCCGTGTTGTTCTCACATCCTATAGCAGTTGATCATGACCATATAAACAAGCAAAACACGACTGTGCTCCCTATTCCACAGCAGGAGACTCAATGAAACCGAGTGGAAAAATGAATACCAAAGTTAGTCCGAAAATTTTCTCTCTACCGTCCCCGATTGCAATGAAAACGGTTTCTCTTAGAACCTTTGTTTGTAAAAAAGCACTCTCTTCGAACCTCTGCCTGGAGTAACGCGGCATCCGGCCCACTCACAGCGAGATTTTAGTGGGTAAAATTATACTTTTCATTCATAAACAGTAAGGAAAAACGCATTGCCCTTCCATACAAAAATAGACACTCGCTCTTTATACATTCATAAGCGTTACATTAAGACCAAAACAAAAAAAAAGGACATACCACCCCTCGAGTCAGAAAGGGCTGATTACTACCATATCAGAATAACGTGCTTCACCTCCACTCCACCTCCATTCATAAGCAGTTAAATATAACGAACACAAAAAAACACGTGTTGCCTCTCCATCCCAAAACAACTAATTATAACAAAAACAAAAACATTTGATTCTCCCCCATTCACAGCCGGTAAATTTCAACCAAAACAAGAACTCCATATGTGTCACGAATTAATTCGCGACATTTTATTAGTATCATATAAAGGAACGTCTGAATTTCACTGAAATGCGTAAACTTTCGCTCAGATCGTTAACTGCCCCGCTTTTGCACTCAGATCGTAATGAGTTTTCATAACCCTTGTCATTGTTTTCATAAGTGACTGTCTTTCTGTATAGACAGTGCGTTTCACAGAACGAAACTTTTTGTGTAATTGTCATTCCCATGCATTCCTTTTCCGACCGTTAACTTGAGGCACGCTCATCTCTCGTGCTTCATGTCAGGTGCTTACATGAACTCAGTCAGCTTTGGACTGCCTCGAGAATAGGATCGTTGTGCCCAGTATACAGAGCAGTGTCTTTGTTGTACAGCGATTTCCTAGATCTCCACCTAGACAGTGATCGGTGATGTGAGCTTAGCAGCCAATAGCAGCGCCTGGTGTGCAACAGACAGATGCCCAGTCTTTTGTAGCTTCAGCTCCATCCCCTCCACTGACCAGTATTTCCATTCGTTTTTCTAGGCTGAAGTTTGATTAGCTTTTGAATGAGTGAGTGTATCTCCTTTGTTATTTGAATTCACGAGTCCCCCTGTGGCCGTGAATTCCCCTTTTGAATTCATTTTGAGATTCATGTAACGTAAATTTATATTATTGTGATCAATAAATTTAGTCTTTTCTTTGAGCTCGTTTAACTGTGTTAATGGTGTTTCATTTCTCCACACTGAGCTTACTTTAGTATGCCGCTCCTAGTTTGCACAAGCTCCTTGCATTATTCACGGCTGGTATTTAAGCCAGTTCTTCCATATTAAAACTATCCATTGTGCCAGCTAAGAGTTAAGCACCAGCAAGGACCTGTCCATTTTTAATATTAGTTATTGATTGTCAGGGGGTAAGAACACTTTCTCAGAGGCTAACAGTACTAACAATCAGCACTCGTGAGTAGTTTAGTCTCTGCTGTGTACTGTTGAGAAAGTTTATAAAATTCCTGTCTTTAGAAAATTGGCGAGGTAAGCCAGCATAAAGTAAAACTCACTACTTGATTTTCACAGGTCAATTCCTTGTCTTTAGCTTCGATTAGTATCAGCAGTTTTAATTACAAAATTTCATCCCCCCGTGACATCTGGCAACCTCATTCCAGGATATTAACTCCTAGCTCTAAAGTTATTAATGAAATAATACTAACTCACACCTGGGTATTTGTTACCATTAAAAGCTATAGGCATTAGTCACGATTCACTAGTCCCCCTGCGACAGTGAATCTTACCAGTTTAACTAGATAAGACTAGTCACAATTCACTAGTTCCCCAGCGACAGTGAATCATACCATTTTAACTAGATAAGACTAGTCACGATTCATTAGTCCCCCAGCGACAGTGAATCTTATCAGTTTAACTAGATAAGACCAGTTACGATTCACTAGTCCCCCTGCGACAGTGAATCCTCCTCCATGAGAGATAAAATGAGTAACAATTCACTAGTTCCCCTGTGACAGTGAATCCTCCTACACAGGAGATAAGACTGGTCACCACCAGACTGTGCCTATATTCTTTAGTTTTGATTATTTGCATTTCTCTGCGAAACAGCAGTCAGTACTCAGTCTTTAGTCCACTTAGTCTTAGTTGAGTTAGCACTATGGCTACTAGTCCACATGTACAGGAAGCCAAAGATATAGGACTTACCGATCCCCAGGAAATTAAAGAATATGTGCTCTCACGGTATAGTTATGATCAGCAATGTCAGAATGATGCCCCTAATGAGCTTAGAATTTAATGTGAACACGAGCGAGAACAATGCAAATACGAGCGTGCAGAGTGTGAGGCATGTGATAATCACGAGTTTGAGGTGCTGAAGCTCAAGCGAGACTCCTTGGCTTCAGGCACATTTGGTGCGGCTAACCCAAGCTCCACGCTCACTCTCCCTGCACATGTTCTGGCAACCCCTCGCCACAAGCTTCCTTCATACAAGGAAGACGAGCGAATCGAGTCATTCATAGCTCGTTTCAAAGACTTGGCGCAGCTGTAGCAGGTGGATGAGGCAGCTAAGTGGCTCCAGTTTCTTAGCTTGTTTGAGAGCCCTGCCCTCGATATTCTCCACAGAATTTGTGGAGACAATCTCACGTATGAGATGATGAAGGGTGCACTCATCAAAGCGTACGGTCTCACAGTTGATGACGCCAGGAGTCAGTTTATGAGGGTGCGTCTCCAAGAAAAGGAGACTGCTCTTCAGTTCCTTGACCATCTTACTGCTCACTTTGATGAGTGGATGGAGAAAGATGAAACCCCTTGCATGCGAGAGGGGATAATTGACCTTCTGCTGCTCACGCAACTAGAAAAGTCAAGACCTGCTGAGCTTATGGCTCAGCTTAAGATCTGCCAGGTAAGGGATGCCAGCCAAATGGTGGAGAAGGCTGATGCATTCTTCTCTGCATAAGGGTACCAAACTCGTAAGCAACAGACCTGGCACAAGAAGGACACTGCCAAGCCTGGGAAGCCATCTCAGACTGAACCCCAGCATCAAGGCCATTTTCAGAATCATGGCCAAGGTCCAAACAAACGGCAGAAGAAGGACCAGGGGCAAAATACGCAGAAACCCGATTGGAAGAAGTACAAGCAGAACCCTAACCAGCAGCAGTATCCCAAGCAGCAGCAGAACAAGGACAAACCATGTAACCCTCAGTCAGGACAATCATCTTTAGTGTATCGGTGGCAGCATGCAAACGCATTCTTCATTCCACAACAAGTGCACATTAGTGCCATCCCCACCAGTACAGACTTCTCCACAGTTCAGTAGTCCCCCAGCGACAGTGAACTCTCCACCACAGGTGGTCAATGCTCCAACTCCTCAGATGGTGAGCACGACCCCTCAGGCATCTAGTTCTCAGGGTGCCACATTTGCTGCATCGTTCGTTCCACAGTCTCATGAATGACTGGCTGCTACCTCCTCATACCCATCCACCAGCAACACTGCCTTTCTTGTTCAGCCAGGGTTTGTGGGAGGTTTTTCCGTAAAGGTCCTGAGAGACAATGGTTCCTCAGGTTGTTCTGTCAGGCAGAGTCTAATTCAGCCTGAGGAGTACACAGGTCAACAGATCCAAGCTCAGCTTATTGATGGATCAGTGAGATTATTCCCTGAGGCACGTATCCAGGTGGCATCTCCATTTTACACTGGTATGACACTTGCAGTTGTCATGCCAGAACCTTTGTTTGACCTTATTATAGGCAACATACGAGGTGCCATGTATAGTTGCACCGTAGATGATGCTACTCAGACTTTGGCTGCAGTAACAAGAGCCATGGCCAAGGGTCCAAACTGTGTCACCCCAGTGACCATTGCATCACTGCAAGATCTGATTTGTAGCCAAGATGTTGTTCAAGAACAACAGTCTGACCCGACTCTTGCTGCTGTACAGAAGAAGCAAAAGGGTAAAGTGATTAAATATTCACATGGAGGACAAGCCAGGTTCCTTTGTAAACAAAGACGGCTGTCCTGTGAGTCACGAACACCCCCAGGACGAAGTTCGACTGCAGTTTGTCGTTCCCACTAAGTATCGCCAAGCAGTGTTAGAATAGGGTTATTGTTAAGTGTCAGGAGGTCACATGGGCAAAAGGAAAACCCAGGGCTGTATCCGTGCTGACTTTTTCTGGCCAGGAATGGGACAGGAAATAGATAGGTTTGTGCATTCCTGCAGCATGTGTCAACGTACCACCAGTCAGGGATGTGTCCTTCCTGCGCCGCCTGAATCCACGCCCATAATCTCTGAGTCAGTTGAGAGAGAGAGCAGTGGCAATGTAGGTGCAGACCTGATGTCTCGCCTGCTAGCTGATGACTAAAGGGCAACTGTTGTACACTGGGGTCCACAAGACAGGGGTCCTTAGAGATTTGGGTAATCCAAGGACTAGCTTGGCTTCCAGTATCTTGCTCATAGGTCACAAAGGACACATTATGTCCAGAGTCTGTACATACATAGGTACCGTAAGTTAAGGGGAAAGTTCAAGACCCCCGCTGGGGCCATCCAGGGCTGTGTCTGAATTACCTTGTGGTGTCTTGAGCTGTGGGCCTCTCTGAGAATTCCCAGAGAATGCACATTATCCACATGAATGTTCACACCACATTGGGTGTTAAAATGTGACCCATCCGAGATTGCATAGGGATTCTCAGCTTGCCAATATTAATCTTCAGTGTAGAGTTAGGTTTAACCAGTAAACTACAGGGATCCTCAGGGATTTATGCAATCCAAAGACCATGTTTCCTGGTTAATAATGTATCCATTAAGAAAATAATAGTGTACTTTTTATGGCATATGTACTGACTACTAGGCAGGGTGAAAAATTATAATTTAACCCGTCATGTCCCGACCACTTTCGCACCTTCGACACCCCCCAGTCCCGACCATTTTTTGGATTTTTTTTTTTTTTTGGCTAAAACCTCCGCTTTTGGTGAGAAACATTGAAAAATCATAGAGAAATCGCTCACCTGAGGTTTAAAATACTCGATACAGGTAGGAGTACCTCCTTACTTTACGGGGTTTTCTATCAGGCTGGCTGTAAAGAAAACGAGTTCTATGGGAGGATAACTATTTCACACCACTCCTAAACGGTATTTATTTATTTGGTACGAATTTATATGTAGTATGAGAGTATATTGGTTTTCAAAGAGTAATATAGGCATTATAAGCATTGTTTCACTCACTAACTCATCACCATTCCTGACCTTCTTTTGCCATATTACCTGATCATCATTTCTGACTGTTTCTTCCTCTAATGCATGTAAACTTTGTCCTCCACATTGTCATCGATTAGGGAATCACTCTGGCCCTTAATGTCTTTATTGGCCAGGTCACTGGTAACAGGTGAATTGCCGAGACAATGGTGTGCGGGGGGTGGGAGGTTATGCGGTGTAAGGCATTGTCCCTGCTTGGCAACTTGTAGGGGAATAGAGGAAGGTGTCCCATGTATACGTACGAAAAATCACGCGCAAAAATTGAAAATTGTGCCAATGAGGGACCTAGCAATTGCAACACGTACCAGTACGTTGACGGGACTGGCAAATGCAAAATGTTGCAACGTACCCATATGTCGACGGGACGTCTCGAGTTAATAAAAATTGTTTGTCACATTGACAATTTTGATGCTCCACCCTCACTGATTTTGCTGGTGCAGCTGGCGGGAGTAGCAGTTTTGTCGTGCAGACTAGCTGATCATCTCTGCCGCATGCTGCCGCCTCTTCTCTTCTGCCTTGTCGTCTCCATTTACTATTAATTTGTATCATATCATTTTACAGATAGGTACAGTCACACTACAACTGTCACAACTACACCATGTATTACATACACCACGCTACATAACAATTAGTTGTTAATGTTAATGTTGAGAACTTTCACTCAGTTTGACCTGAGTACAGGATTTTTCACCGTCGTCACAGAATTCTTTCCTCAAGCTTGCTTCTATTAACGTAAATACAATGGTTTTATGCTCTTTGGCGAAAGTGATTGTCTCCTGTAGCAGGATAACACACACATCACAGTGTGAATCTTGTGTGACTGAGTCAGGATTTATATGTATGTACAGTATATATTGTAAAATTTTTCGGAGAAAAAATTTGATTTTGATAGGGTGTAATGTCACGAATAAGTTCGCGACATTGCTTTAGTATCATATAATGGAACATCTGAATTTCATTGAAATGCGTAAACTTTCGCTCAGATCCTTAACTGCCCCGCTTTTGCACTCAGATCATAATGAGTTTTCATAACCCTAGTCATTGTTTTCATACGTGACTGTCTTTCTGTATAGACAGTGCATTTCACTGAACGAAACTTTTTGTGTAATTGTCGTTCCCATGCATTCCTTTTCCGACCGTTAACTTGAGCCATGCTCATCTCTCATGCTTCGTGTCAGCTGCTTTATTTATACTCAGTCAGCTTTGGACCGCCTCGAGAGTAGGATCATTGTGCCCAGCGTACAGAGCAGCATCTCCGTTGTACAGCGATTTCCTGGACGGTGATCGGCGAAGTGAGCTTAGCAGCGAATAGCAGCGCCTGGTGTGCAAGAGACAGATGCCCAGTCTTTCATAGCTCAGCTCCATCCCCTCCACTGACCAGTATCCGTTCGTTTTTCTAGGCTGAAGTTTGATTAGCTTTTGAATGAGTGTATTTCCTTAATTTGAATTCATGAGTCCCTCTGTGACCGTGAATTCCCCTTTTGAATTCATTTTGAGATTCATGTAACGTAAATTTATTTTATTGTAATCAATAAATTTACAGTTCTTTTCTTTGAGCTCATTTAACTGTGTTAATGATGTTTCATTTCCCCACATTGACCTTACTTTAGTTTGTTGCTCCTAGTTTGCACAAGCCCCTTGCATTATTCACGACTGGTATTTAAGTCAGTTCTTCCATAATAAAACTTAAATCCATTGTGCCAACTAAGAGTCAAGCACCAGCAAGGATCTGCCCATTATTAGTATTAGTTATTGATCGTCAGGGGGTAAGAATACTTTCTCAGAGGCTAACAGTACTAACAATCAGCACTCGTGAGTAGATAAGTCTCCGCTGTGTACTGTTGAGAAAGTTTATAAAATTCTCATCTTTAGAGAATTGGAAAAGTAAGCTAGCATAAAGTAAAACTCACTACTTGATTTTCACAATTAATTCTTTGTCTTGACTTTCGAGTAATATCAAGCATTTATTCTTATATTTACATCCCCCCGTGACAAGAGGTTTACCCCTCCATTCACAAGCGAGGGAAAAAACTAAACGCCCCCAGATTCCCGACGTCTTAACAGTTCCATCTCACGTCTTATCCACGATCTCGCTAATGAATCTCAGCCCAGAAAAATAGTTGTGCAGCTCTAATTCCCGTCCATTGAAGCGCGGGTGAAAATTGATAATGAAGTGTGATAATCAGAGCCTCATACACCATTCAGGAAGGCGTCTGGGGGTAATTAGGTGAGAGAGTGTTGCAGATTGCATTCACTAATTCCTTACTTTCATTCATTCATTCACTCACTCACACATTCATTCATTCATGATTTCATACATGAATGACCTCCTTTCTCACTCTATTCTCTCGTTTTATATTTTCTCCTCTCTTCTCCTCTCCTTTACCACCCATCCATCTCTCATTCAGTCTTTCATTTCTGCCTCTCCATGTCTCTGACCTTCTTACATCCCTGTTTCTCACCTTTCTCTTCTCTTTTCTTTTTTTTTCCTTTTCTTCTTTCCTCCCAGTATTTGTCCTTTTCTCACTCTTCTCTCTCTTGTTACTCCGCCATTCCTTTCCATTTCTCCTTTCCTTCCCTCTCTTTTCCTTCTCCCTCCTCATTTTCTCCCCCTCCCCTCTTCTCCTTTGTCCTTTCTTATCATGTCGTTTGTGACTTTCCTTCATCTCTGTTTCTCACTTCTCTCTCTTCACCTTTCTTCTCTTCTCTCTTCTCCACTTTACTTTCCCCTTCCTCTCATTCAATCCTGCATTCCTACGTCTTGTTAGTCACCTTCTTCCGTCTCTACTTCCCATTGTCCTATCCTTTCTCTTTTCCTTTCCTTGACCCTTTTTCAGCTGTCTCACCACCAGCACCGTGTTGACGGAGTGATTTGCATTGTTATCTACATAGCTGCCGGTCTTACTCCGCCAGAGTTTGAGTACTAGTGCGGCCATCGGACACCAATCAACTTAGGTGTCCATACACATTTTGTAGGATGGTAACACATAGAGGAGGCCTTTGTGGAAATCAAGATGATGAAGTGGTCTTGTATTAATGAGTAATGGATTAAAAAAAAAAAAAAGTCACATTCTCAAAATCCAAAGTTACGTTGATGAGCCCCGCGGCTAAGTGCCGCGTAGTGTCTACCCCCACCTATTCACATACCTGTTTCTCACTTTCCTTCCTTCTCCTTCCCTATCTTCTACCCTCATTCTTTCTTCTCCATAATTCCTCTATTCTTTTATCTATATATTCCTTCCTATGGTTCTTTTATGATAAAGTATGATTAAGTTTCCTTATTTTCAGTTCTCTTTTTTTCTCTACTCTCATACCCTTCATAATTCCCTTCTTTCATGAATAATTTACACACTTCCTTCTCTATCTTATTCTCCCCTTACTTTTCCCATATCACCTCTCCTCTCGTCCCCCTCTAGTCCTCTGATCTGCCCCAACTCCTAGTCTGTTTCCCCCGTTTCTCCTTTCTCTCTTCTCCTTTCCTTCCCTATTCCTTCTCTCAAATGCGTCAATATTTCCTTTGTTTTTGCGTGAAATTCCCTTTCTTTGCTTTCATGGTTTCTCTTTGCCGTCCCTGCTCATCCTCTTCTCCTCTCTCTTCCTTTTCTTTTCTTCTCTTCCTCTCTACTTCGATCTCTTCTCTATATTTACTTCATATTCTCATCTATGTATCCCTTTCTCATGTTTCCGCCTCGTTCTTTTACCACTTCTTATTCTCCCTTTCTTTTTCTCTCTCTTCTCCTCTCCTCTCCTCTCTTCTCTAATTCCTTCATTCTCTCATGCATACAATTCTTCTTATGCTTGTGTGTGACGCTCTTTCCTTGTTTTTTTTTTTTTTATCTCGCTACATTTTCTATTTCCCCTTCTCCCTCTGTTTCTCCTGATGCTCTTGCTTCTACCTCCCCCCTCCTCTCTTTTTCATCCCTAATTCCCTCGTTGTCTCATGCATGTACTCCTTCCTGTAACTGTAAGAGGCTTTCTTGTTTTCATCTAGCCCTCTCCATCTTGTCCTTTTCTTCCTCCTTCTTCCTCCTTCTTCCTCACCCTCTCCCTCTTCATCTCCTCCACTTCCCATTTCCCTCTAATGGCTTCACTCTCATATACAAATATACCTTCCTATGCTTGTGTGTGAGCCCCCCTTCGTTGTTTTCGCCTCTCCCACCTCCTATCTTTCTCCTTTGCATTTCTGATTCTTTCATTTGCTCATTCATGCAGTCCGGAATGACACTGTGCTGAGGATTGCATTCACTAATTCCTACATTCTCACATTCAAGCATTTCTTTCTCTTGCTTTTCTTTTAACTTACTTTCAATTCTTTGTTCCCATTCTTTTACATCCATCGTCCCTTGCTTTCATTTTCATTATGGTGGCGCCTGTCTTACCTGCATCGTAAAACGCATGGTACGTGAGAGCTACCTATGTTTACATTGTTGCTGACGAGATTGGAAAATTTTTAAAAATAAAACATCATCAGTCCAGAGAGAGAGAGAGAGAGCATATGAGTAGAAAGGAAAATCTGATGAAACGATAACGCTCCGGCTTCAGATTTGCCTTCGCTTTCTAATTAAGACAACATTAACTTTTGTTTTTTGTCGCAAAAAATCGTGTCCATCCAGATTTCACACTTAACAGTTTACTGGCATTTTCAGTCCTTCATGTTAAAAGGTACTCGACGGGGGAGACAATAACTTCCCTTATATTATTCTCTCTATGACCTTGTCTTCTAATCACAAAGTGTCGAGGCATCGCTGTCCTTCTTAGGACAGAGTTTGCAATAGAAGTCAGTGTCTATCGAGCATGGAAGGAGCTGGAGTCAATGAGGTATGACTGGGGAGAATCACCCTAGGCTTTCACCCATAGGTTCATTTGTCAACACACAGTAATTGAATCAAAGTTCCCTAACCTCTTAATCGCGGGGCGTCACTTTCGTGACGCTTGGGAGCAAGGGATCATACCGCGGGGCATCACTTTTGTGATTCTGTGTTATTTTGAATTTGCCCGGGCTTTCAATTGGTGGCTTGTATCATCTATCAGTACTGCCAATGTCCAACACTAGTGAGCACTCCTAATCTCATCTGTACTCCCATCCATTGTTGACAATTTAGCCATTTCTCCCCGTTCTTGACTCCCCTCCCTACCTCCCCTCCATTACCCTATCCTCTCGCCTGCCCGGCAGTGCTACGCTAAGTAAATCTTCTCTGGAGTTTTTCACTGATTTCATCCATTGAAATAAGCCCTATGCCCTATTCTTATACCAAATAATATATACAAGAAAGAAATAAGGTGAGAGTGCCATACATCTAGAATTGGCTAATTATCACCTGACAACACCTCATGTGCACTCGTTCGCTAATTTTCACTATTTATTTTTCCTTGAAATATGACGTATAATCTATTTTCGTAATAAAAATATATATAAAAAAGGAAGGGAGAAGCCTAAGTAATATTTACATTCACCTGGAACTACCTAATTATTGCAGGCCACAACACTGTATTCTACGCTAAGTAAATCTTCCCTGGAATTTTCCACTGATTTCATCCATTGAAATAAGCCCTATGCCATATTCTTATACCAAATAATATATACAAAAAAGAAATAAGGTAAGTGATAGTGCCATACACCTGTAATTGGCTAATTATCACCTGACAACACCTCACGTGCACTCGTTCGCTAATTTTCACTGTTTATTTCCCCTTGAAATATGCCGTGTAATCTATTTTGGTAATAAATATACATATAAGGAGGGAAGAGAGAAGCCTAATTGATATTTACATTCACCTGGAACTACCTAATTTATTATGTATTGTCTTGGTTTCCTGCCAATCATTACATTGCTCTATATTAGCTGGTCTCACAAGGCTGAAGTTGGTAGTATTGCACTCACCCTAGCCAGGCTCCAGGAGGCTACCACTATCAGTTCACTGTCGTCTTTCAAAGTGAAAGTATGTCTGATTCGCTCCTGCTAACTTCCGCCACTTTTTAGCCCCATGCAAAGGGCCCTGTGACTTTTACCCCCTACTAAACCTCGTGTGGAAAGAGGTAAAGGGCTGACAATTGATAAAGAGTGACTAAGATCTTTCTATTGAGTGAAATAGTGCAAGTAGAATTGTAAAAATGTGTAAATAATGTGTAAACAACAAGTGAAAGCAATGAATGTAAATATAAGTGAACAATGGAAAATAGTTTTTTAAGTTACTTCAAGTGACAGTGCATAACACAATGTAATTAAAATAGAAATGTAAATAATGTAAATAAAATAGAGAACTTAAATAGAAATGTAAATGAGTAGTATTATAAGAATACGAGTATATACACTAGGAGTAATGAAAGTGAAAGTTTCACTCTAGCATGTATGAATACTATGAGTTATGAGAGTGAAGGTGAAAGTGACATTCACTCTCAATGCTAATATACAGGACGAGAAGGTGAATGCTACGTATTTTACTGAAAGAAATTGAATGCCTACAGTGACAATAAACTACTGTTACTGAAGGAAACTTATGGATAAAGACTGTAGATATATATAAGTGTTATATAGTAATAGAAATATAAAGTGTGAGTGTTTTTATGAATAATGAATGACAGAACACCAGCGAGGAACGAGCGTAAGTGGGAAGGTCATACGCCCTGGTAATTTCCATTGCTTTCACAGTGGGTTTTTTTTTTGGACTATGGATTCCAAACCATTTGAAAATCATAGAATAGTGTTTCTAGTGATAATATCAGGCTGTGGTAATCATATTACTGGTTGTCGGGCAGTGTAAAATGGAGACTTTGTTACCCAACTTCAGAAGTCTCCACAAGTCCTACGGTACTCGACGAAGGTTCATCAAACATCCTAGGAGAAGCTGAAGGTATGCACCATAAGCATATGTGATTTTAGTATTCTAGGACTAATAACTGATTTTTGGCAAATATTTTTAGAGAGTCTGTCGGAGCGCGAATATGACTGCGGGAGCCGCAACAAAAAGCAAAACAAGCCCGTGGTTAAAGGGCTAATGAGAAATTTCCTAATCGAGACCGACGAATAAAGAAGAAGCCGTGGTATGGCTTACCTTCTGCTTCATGTGAGAAGTTGAAGGGATTTCTAGATGATGAGTACCCATTGCGCAAATTCTTGAACCGAATTGAACATGAACGAGAGTTACTAGAAGAGAAACAGTCCCCTCAAATCAATGCGGTACTGGTGAAGGATAAGAGTAACAGGGAAAAGACCGACATAAATTCCACTCCCTCCATTCCTGAAGGCCTGGCCAGTAATATGAGTATGGTGGAAACTAAGAATGAAATGGAAGAACTGAGCGCTCAAGTATGGGAAGTGAAAAAAAAAAATCTAGAGCGCGTGAGTAAGAGGCAGGCGAGTGATCGGGAAATCCCCTGCCGAAAATATTGTAGTCACTGCCGAGCAACGTCCCACACTCTGCAAGAGTGCTGGCGGAGACCCTCACCTGGTTGTTCTCTTGACTGTCGAAGACCCGGATGTCGTTGGGGAAACCGCGGGTGCCCTGGACGTAAGCAGGAAGCCTCAACTCAGGCTAATCCCAACTCGAACATTTCCCAGGACCCTTGTCCGAGAACACGACTAGCCAGTGGTCATACCTCTCCCACCATTAGTATCATTGCCAGTGGGAATGTGATAGAGGCACTAATTGATACAGGCAGCAGTTGCACGTTAATAAATGAAATGACTGCCAAGCGAATAGGAGATATAAATTCATGGTGAAACCCTCCTCGATTCCAAGGAGTCACACGTGCGCCTTTGAGAATTTTAGAAATGCTGTGGACTGAAAATGGGGTCGGTGACGTAAAAACTCAGAAACAAACAGTGGTTCCCGGTAGTCCCTAACTCGTACATCAGTGCTGACCTACTCCTTGGGTATGACATATTGAGTGAAACCCCCCTTGTTTGGAATGGTGAAAAGAGAGTCATGGAATGAGGAGGCACCTCATATGTAGTAAATCACATGCTTTGCCAAAAGAACAAAGTTGAAAGAGTAAGGGTAAACCCTGTAGTGGTCACAAATCCGTCGCAACTTTTTACTCAAATCAATCCCCTTGTGGTGGTATAGCTCAGTCCCTAGCAGCAAATATTTGTGCCCATTCATGTAAGAGAAGACCCAGGTACTAACTTGATTGCTCACCTGCAAGCCAAATTCAGTAATAACAGTCACCGCTATCTAGTCCAAGTAAGTTCAGAAACCAAATTGCAGGTTTGGTCTTAAAGATGTTACCTTTCTGGGTCATAAAATCTCTGCAAATGGAAGTAAACCCAACTCAAACAACGTAGAGGCGATCGCGAAGATGAAAGCACCCACTACAGTGAAAGAAGTACGTCGTTTCCTAGGTATGTGTGGCCTTTATAGAAAGCATATCCCCTTCTTTGTTAGAATTGCTGTACCTCTCACCAACCTAACTAAATCTCGAGTACCGTTTATCTGGACAGATGAATGTCAGAAAACTTTTGAACATCTAAAGTCTTGTCTCATCAATACCCCTGTCTTGATTAAAGCTCAGATAGAACATCCATTCATTCTCACCACCGATGCCAGTAACACCGATATTGGCAGAGTCCTGAGTCAGATTCGATTGGACGGGACTAACAAACCAGTCGGGTATTTCTCTAAAAAGTTGAACCCCTGTGAGACTCAATATTCAGCGACATATAAAGAGGCACTAGCTGTAGTTCTTGTGTTACATAATTTCGATCATTATCTGTGGGGTGCTTGTTTCACTGTAATTACTGACCAACAATCTCTCAATCGTATATTAAAACGGAAGACTAAATCATCTTCAATTAACTGGTGGATACTAGAAATGCGAGAATATAGTAATAACATTCAGTATCTCAAAGGTAAGAACAACTTTGTAGTGGACCAGCTGTCACGCCCAGTTTGAGTAGTAGTCCGTCCACCTAAAGCCACCTGGCTCGGGTTAGATCAAGAACAAATGAGGGCCTGCCAAAGAGACGAACCCGTGTGGGATGAACTGGCGCGATACCTTGAGGGTGGAGCAGTCCTGACCAAACGACTGCCCAAGGCTACTTTAGATTAGTTTGCTCTCATAGATGAGGTTCTATGTTTTGTGAAAGAGAAGACAGATGGAAGCCTGCATTACAGTCTCATAGTCCCTAGTGCATTAGTTAACCAAGTGCTCCAACATGCACATGAATTGTCAGGACATCTCGGGTAAAAAGAAAATTATTAAGAAGGCAGAGGAGTTATACTATTGGCAGAATCTCAAGGTTGATGTATGTGAATATGTTGAAAAGTGCATTACTTGTCAAAGATTCAATGGGGACACTGAAAGAGAAGGCAGATGGAAGCCTGCATTACAGTTCCATAGTCCCTACTGCATTAGTTAAAGAAGTGCTGCAACATGCACATGAATTGTCAGGACATCTCGGGCAAAAGAAAACTATCAAGAAGGCAGAGGAGTTATACTATTGGCAGAATGTCAAGGTTGATGTATGTGAATATGTTGAAAAGTGCATTACTTGTCAAAGATTCAAAGGGGACACTGGATTGCAGCAACAGTGGAAAGAACTACCTCCAGTGAATAACCCATTGGAGAGGATTGGAATAGATGTAACTGAAATGGTTGCTGGAATCTAGGGTTACCGTTATGTCCTTACAGTAGTAGATCATTACATTTGCTTTGTTAGGTTCTTCCCCCTAAAGACCAAAAACTCTACACACATAAAAAACTTTGGCAATACGTGGCAGATTATGGATCACCTTAGAGTATTGTCCTGGATAACAGAGGCGAATTCACCAGTAGAGACTTCCACAAATTTTGCCAGCAACATCAAATTACTTTATACTATACAACCCTTACCATCCTCAAGGCAACGGCATAACGGAGATGATGCACCATACCTTCAAGTCGGTCCTCTCTGTCTTATGTCAAGGACACCCCCTTCATTGGCCCCAATTGTTTCAACCATGTCAGATTGTCATGAATCAAGCTATTCACACTTCAGTGGGACAGCAGTCATACTTCGTGTTCTTCTCCAGCCATCCTCCGAGACTGGTGAATGCACGACTTCCCTCGATTGACGGCGAAAAAGACGAGTTGGCCACTGCGCACACTCTCATCAAGGAAACTTCCAGAAGATGGCACGCCGGTACGGAGACGTGGCAAATAGGAGAAGAAAGAATCAGACTGTCGGTATGAGAAGCTTGTTATGGGTCATAACGGAAACAGTGGTGCCAGGTACACGTCGGAAGTTAAATGTGAAGTGGGATGATCCCCATCGTGTAGTGCAAATGTTGTTGGACGGCAGTGTATATATAGTGAAGAATGTCTTTACTGGAAAACGAATACAGAGAGCTGCCAGGTACGTGAAACCTTATCATGGTAGTGAAGAGTGGCTGTAAGAACCCCTAGAAAGTGCCTTTACACCTGACCCGGTAGATGAACAATTACCGCCCTATGAAAGACAGCCTCCTCGCTGAATCATTGAGGAATGTTGATAAGTTTGTGAGGGCTAAAGAGTATAACGGTTTATGGAATGGATAAGGAAGTGTATGCAGGTCGGACTGACTGACAATTGACTGCGAAGTGCTATAGTTTCAGAGAGAGAGAAAGAGGTTGAGATGGGCTTAGCCCAGTTCAGTGGAGATACTATAAGAACTTGGCTTCGAGGGGCCGAGACTTAAGGACCTGTCAAGCGCTCGTCAGTCACTAGGTGGAAGGCTGGAAACGAAAGTACTGAATGGAAGTAGTGTGAATGAGACTGAGTGACAGCAAGTGTGAATGAGAAGCGCTGCTGTGACGATCTTGGCAATGAGAGTACGAGTCCACCCAGCGAGGTGACTATGCCATTACTTAGGCAGGAGGTTAACTGGGGTTTCCCTTCTCCATAGAATATACTTTTCTTTGTAAATTCATTAGTGATGTGAAGTAACCCCCTCGGGTACGCAGTGTATTATGTAGACCGATAGGTGCCACTTATTGTGGGAGAGTGTCAAAGAAAGGTGTGTTTAAAGGGGGACTCACAGTCGGTAAGTCTGTCCCGTCCGCACACGCATCCTTGGAACGTGTATTAGTGCTTTTGTTGAAAAGACTCCGATTGTGAAAATTTGTTTCTCGGAGGAAGGACCCATGTAGTGCCAGTAAGTTAGGTTTAGATATAAGTGTAACTTAGATGTAAGGTAGTTGTGATTTGGTAATTAAGAACAATTTAGTATAAGTGTGAATAATTATAATCTAGTATAAGTGTATTATAAATATAAAATAAGAATGATTATTGTATTGCAGAGATAAGTTAAAAGTGAACATTTATGTATTATGTATTTCGCATTATTACGTCAGCCGACCACACTGCCTCATCCCCTCCAAACGCACTCCCTCCTATCCTCCATAAAACATGCGGGTTGCGGAGTTGACGAACTTTTAAAATGGATTAATCTTCATAACCTCTTATTTGAGTAAATTTATCTTTCGGTCTCAATTCATTTTAGTGTTAGAAATACTAATTGAGAAAGTGCCAGAAGGGGAGAAACAGTTCATAATATTCTATATATTTAGTAACCTCGAGATATCGATCATTGTACATTCCCACACTTGGTTAAACTGACAAAATAGCATCCGAACATCATTACGAAGGCTTGATATTAAATGATGTTATCAATCTCGATATTACTCAAATTTTCTCCATGGTTGTGTAATCTTGGTGAGATACGATAAGCTCTAAAGAAGTCAATTCCCAAAAGGGTAATGTGAGACATACTTGTTAACCTCAAAGCTGTAACCGGAAGTTAACATCCTGGAATGCATTCGGACCAGTTCTTCCATCTTATATAAGGGCAGGGCACGCTTTGTGTGCGTGACTCAACCACTGCTTTTCGTCTGGTCCATAGGTTAGTGATAAAGCCTCATAATTCCCCCTTCCGTTGTTTCTACATTGAAAGTTATAGAGAATAGAGTGATTAATAGTGTGTTCAATAGCAAAGTTCTTGTGTGACCCAACCACTGCTTTTTGTCTGGTCCAGAGATTTTAACATCAAATGAAGTCGTAATCTGCCAATGCGTCACCACACTTACATACCCTCCCTCATTCATTGTGTTTGACAAAAATCTAAATCATTGTACCTTAACTTCAGTCGAGTTTCTGTATCATAAGTCACAAGGGAAATAATGTAATCGAAGTGTATTTCATTAGCCTAAAAATGTAATCTGATTCTCGGAAGTTGTGTAAATATTGAATTAAGTCATTTTGGGTTTTACCATTAATTGAATGGAGTGTTATAATTAAGTCTCATCACTGAAGTGAAAGTGTTATTGTAGGAGAGTGGAGTAGGATGTATTATTAAGTAGTCTTTAAATTTTTTGGTATAGTCGCTCCTCGAGTCCTTCAGTGGCCAAGGAGAACGACATCGACTCATAACTTGTATGGTCCTTCTGTTGCAAGTGGTATTAGATCAATGTTAACTAGGGAAGTGCGTGCATGGATTTAAGCATTTATCTAATTTTGGGTAAGATTAAAATCAATGTTATGCTCTTTAAATTCGGGTTTCCAACTACTCTTCTTTGATGGCTATGTATGGGGGAGCCCACAAGGTGTACTAGGGAGAATAACAACTCGAGAACTTAAGCCTACTTAAGTTCATGCTAACCCATTCAGTATGAAATCTGATCCTATAGTTTGGACACCAGTCGGGTAAGTCATTGGTATCTATTTCGGAGTAAAAGGGACATAAAACACCCCAGTTGTTTTGGGTTTACACAGAAAACAGGCTCGGTAATTTAATGGCAGCCCCGATGGAAAGTAAACAGTGTTGTGCTCAAGGTCAGTTCAGTGACTGGTAGCCATAAAGAATATCACGCTACCACACCTACCATGCTTCATAAATTCTAATACAGCCTTAAATTGAACTAAGACGAACTGGCATAGAAACTTCACCTGATACTAAATTCCCATTACCAACTGCCACCCTTGTAATCTTAACTTTAAATTCAATGCACATCCTGGTGATTTACACTCCAACACTAAGCGGTGGTATAAGAAACTGTTGTAAGAGGAGAGATTGTAGTGACATCAAGTTTTGTGGGATCAGAATCATTGTAACATTACTCTGGTGTCTTAATAGTGATATATAACTAAAATTCTAAAGCAATACACTGGGGTTAGCAGGGATATTCATTAAAATTCTCAGCAATACACTGGTGGCCAGTGAGTTATACATAAAAATCCCTACCAACACACTGGTGGCTTATGATGGGATAGATAATACTGTATATTAAGTTCTTGTTAATACACTGGTGGCAGCGGTGGGATAATAAATATTCTCAGTAACTAAAATGCACTAGAGGCCTACCTATCTTACATGGTTAAAAGCCCAAGTAACATGCTAAAAGCATCTATAGTAGGCCATAACCAGATTCCTCGATCGTTGGAAATCTCGGGTGTAGAACTAAGAGTATATCGCTCCCCTGGAGCAAGGCAAAAAAATTTTTCTCAGATCATTGTATGAACAGGGTGGATCCCCCTTCTTCTTTTTGTTAAGAGTAGATACAGTACTGCCAGTTGTAGCCCTAAGTCTGAGGAAAGTGAGGATAAGCGATCAGTGAGGGTTAGAATAGCGATAGAGCTAGAAGACATGGGGCCCCCACTACTCGCTGCCACCCCTTTTCAGTCATCACATTCAACCCCTCACTCATTCACGAGCATGATGGAGAAGGTTCACACTAAGCCCCAGGATATTCCAATCCTGGAAGTTCACCATTTGCAAGGACTCGATGCAATGGCCAAATTAGAAAAGTTCTTGGAACTCTTGGAACTATGAGACCCAAACGATTCCACCCGCATGCGAATTGCTAAGAGTAGGGTCAGTTCAGATTTAGCCATATTCATACACAACTATCATAGTAACCATTAAGCAGACTTCTGGCTAACACTTAAACACCTCCTTTGGACGGAGTTTGCAATAGAGGTCAGTGGCGATTGAGCGTGGCAGGAATTGGAGTCAATGAGCTACGACTGGGAAGAATCACCCTAGGCTTTCACCCGTAGGTTCATTTGTCAACACACAGTAATTGAATCAAACTTCCCTAATGAGAAATTTCCTAATCGAGACCGATGAATAAAGAAGAAGCCGTGGTATGGCTTACGTTCTGCTACACGTGATAAGTTGGAGGGATTTCTAAATGATGAGTACCCATTGCACAGATTCTTGGACTGAACTGAACATGAACAACAGTTAGTAGAAGTGAGGCAGTCCCCTCAAATCAACGCAGTACCGGTGAAGGAGAGTAGTAACAGGGAAAACACCGACACACGTTCCACTCCCTCCATTCCTGAAGGCCTGGCCAGTAATATGAGTATGGTGGAAACTAAGAATGAAATGGAAGAACTGAGAGCTCAAGTGCAGGAAGTGAAAACAAATGTAGAGCGCGTGAGTAAGAGGCATGCGAATGATCAGGAAACCCCCCGCTAAAAATATTGTAGTCACTGCCGAGCAACGTCCCACACTCATCAAGATTGCAGGTGGAAACACCCAACTGGTTGTTTTTTTGACTGTCGAAGACCAGGATGTAGTTGTGGAAACCGTAGGTGCCCCAGACGTAAGGAGGAAGCCTCAACCCAGGCTAATCCCAACTCGAACATTTCCCAGGACCCTTGTCCGAGAACATGACTAGCCGGTGGTCATACCTTTCCCACCATTAGTATCATTGCCAATTGGAATGTGGTAGAGGCACTAATTGATACAGGCAGCAGTTACACGCTAATAAAGGAATCGACTGCCAAGTAAATAGGAGAAATAAATTCACGACGAAACCCTCCTCAATTACAAGGAGTCACAGGTATGCCTTTGAGAATTTTAGGAATGCTGTGGACTGAAATTGGGGTCAGTGACATAAAAACTCACAAACAGTGGTTCCCAGTAGTACCTAACTCGTACATCAATGCTCCCCTACTCCTTGGGTGTGACATATTGAGTCAAGCCCCCCTTATTTGCAATGATAAAAGGAGAGTCATGGAATTGGGAAGCACCTCTTATATAGTAAATCACATTCTTCGTCAGAAGAGCAATGTTGAAAGAGTAAAGGTGAACCCTGTAGTGGTCACAAATCTGTTGCAACTTTTTACTCAAATCAATCTCATTACGGTAAAAAAGTTCAGTCCCTACCAGTCCAACACTGCCCATTCCTGTATGGGAAGACTCAGGTACTAACTTGATTGTTCACCCGTTAGCCAAATTCAGTCATAACAGTCACTCCTATCTAGTCTAAGTAAGTTCAGAAACCACCATCCACCTACCGCTCACTAATGCCACTAAGTGGGAAAAGACATATAAGTAGGGCATGATTGTTGGGTCTTACGAGAAAATCAACAACCCTCCCTGAAAAATTAACACCACCACCCAAATCCATAACGACATACTGCTGCAAAATGATCAAGAGAGAGATAGTGGGAGGCATGAATAGAGGTTAAAAGAACTCATCGAGAGACAAAAGCGGCAAAATCTCACCAAGGCTCAGCATAAAGACCTGTCACACTTAGTACTCAGTCATGACCCTGTTTTCATCCTTGACGAGAAAAAGTTAAGGAATATCAGTGACCCTCCCACGAACATTAATCCGCGGCATCCTGTGGACATTATTCAATGTCCACACATTTTGTCACTGCCTATCCCGTTCACGTACTTAAACGCGAATCAATTGCAAGGTCCCTAATTTGCACAATTTTCAATTTTCGCGAGTGATTTTTGGTATGTATACACGGGACACCTTCCTCTACAAGATGCCAGGAAGGGACAATACCATACCCACCATGACCTCCTCCCCCCTGCACGCCATTCTCTCAGCAATTCACCTGTTACCAGTGACCTCGCAAGTAAAGCCATGTCATGCCACGGTACGAAATTCAGGGCCAGATTGATTCCCCAATCGTTGACAATGTGGAGGACAAACTTTACATAGCATTATAGTTAGAAACAGTCAGAAATGATCATCATGTAATGTCGCCAAAAAAGGTCAGGTATGTTGACGTGTTTCATGAGTGAAACAATATTATATTGCCTATATTACTGTGTGAAGGCCAATATTCTCTAGTACTACATATATATTCGTACGAAATAAATAAATAAATACCGTTTATGAATGGTTTTGAATTGATACACTCCCATAGAACTCATTTTCTTTGGAGCCAGCCTCATTGAAAACACAGTAAGGTGAGGAGGTACTTGTACCTGAATCGAGTATTTTAAACCTCAGGTGAGCGATTTCTCTATGATTTTTCGATGTTTCTCACCAAAAGCGGAGGTTTGAGCCAAAAAAAAATTTTTTCCAAAAATGGTCGGGATTGGGGGGAGTCAGTTGTGGAAAAGTGGTCGGGATGGGGCGGGTTAAGGTGGCTGACTCCCAGCCCAGTCGTGGACCAGTGTACCTTACCCCCAGCAAGCCAAGCACATTATTTCGGACATGCTTCAAGACATGAAAGATCGGGAGATCATAGAACGATCAACAGTGGCCTGGTTGTTACCTATAGTACTAGTGAATAAACCCGATGGGAGCAAACGGATGTGCATAGACTACCGATATGTCAACAGACATCTCGCTACTGACATTTATCCTCTTCCTCGGTTGGAAGAATTAGTGGAAGAAGCAGCCGGTCATCAATACTATGTCACCCTTGACATGTTAGAAGCTTACTTCCAAATCAAGCAAGATGAAGAAAGCCGTGACCTTACTACACTCAGCGATGGAATTACTTTGTATAGATTTAGATGGCTCCCATTTGGTTTTAACTGCTCCCCTGTGATCTTTTCCAGGCAGATGGTTTCAGTACTGACACCACTCTTACAGAAAGGATGGGTCAGAAATTATTTGGATGACTTGATTCTTTGGGATCATGACTTTCCTACGTTACTAGATCGCCTGAGGAAACTTTTCCAACTACTTACTGAAAATGGTGTAAAACTGAAATTGGTCAGTGCACGTTTGGTCTTAAAGAGGTTACCTTCCTGGGTCACAAAATCTCTGCAGATGGAAGGAAACCCAACCCAAAGAACGCAAAGGCAATCGCGAAGATGAAAGCACCCAGTACAGTGAAAGAAGTACTTCGTTTTCTAGGTATGTGTGGCTTCTATAAAAAGCATATCCCCTTCTTTGCTGGAACTGCTGTACCTCTCACCAATGTAGCTAAATCTCGAGTAACGTTTATCTGGATGGATGAATGTCAGATAGCTTTTGAACATCTAAAGCCTTGTTTCATCAATACCCCTGTCTTGGTTAAAGCTCAGATAGAACAACCATTCATTCTCACCAGCGATGCCATTAACACCCATGTTGGCAGAGTCCTGAGTCAGATTCAATCGGACGGCGCTAACAAACTAGTCGGGTATTTCTCTAAAAAGTTGAACCCCTGTGAGACACGATATTCAGCGACATAAAAAGATGCACTAGCTGTAGTTCTTGCATGCCGTAATTTCCATAATTATTATCTGTGGGGTGCTCGTTTCACTGTAATAACTGACCACCAACCTCTCAATAGTATATTCAAATGGAAGACTAAATTGCCTCTAACTGATGGATACTAGAAATGCGAGAATATAATTATAGCATTCAGTATCTCAAAGGTAAGAACAACTTTGTAGTGGATCAGTTGTCACGCCCAGTTTGAGTAGTAGTCCGTCCACCTGAAGCCATCTGGCTGGGGTTAGATCAAGAACAAATGAAGGCCTGGCAAAGAGATGAACCCGTGTTGGATGAACTAGCATGATATCTTGAGGGTGGAGCAGTCCTAACCAAACGACTGCCCAAGGCTACTTAAGATCAGTTTGCTCCCGTAGATGAAGTTCTATATTTTGTGAAGGAGAAGGCAAATGGAAGCCTGCATTACCATCTCATAGTCCTCGTGTGCTATTATACAAGTGCTCCAACAGGCACATGGATTGTCAGGACATCTCGGGCAAAAGAAAACTATCAAGAAGGCAGAGGAGTTATACTATTGGCAGAATCTCAATGTTGGTGTATGTGAATATGTTGAAAAGTGCAATGCTTGTCAAAGATTCAAAGGGGACACTGGATTGCAGCAACAGTGGAAAGAACTGGCTCCAGTGAATAACCCATTGGAGATGATTGGAATACATCTTACTGATATGGTTGCTGGAATCCAGGGTTACCGATATGTCCTTACAGTAATAGATCATTACGGTCACTTTGTTAGGTTCTTCTACCTAAAGATCAAACACTCTACACACATAACAGACAAACTTTGGATATATGTGGCACATTATGGATCACCTCAGAGTATTATCCTGGATAACAGAGGCGAATTCACCAGTAAAGACTTCCACAAATTTTGCAAGCAACATCAAATTATTTTATACTACTCAACCCCTTACCATTCTCAAGGGAACAGTATAACAGAGAGGATACACCATACCCTGAAGACGGTCCTCTCTGTCTTATGTCGAGGACACCCCTTTCTGCTTCAACCATGTCAGATTGTCATGAATCAAGCTATTCACACTTCAGTGGGACAGCATCCATACTTCACGTTCTTCTCCCGCCATCCTCCCAGACTGGTGAATGCACAACTTCCCTCGATCGACGGCGAAAAAGACGAGTTGGCCACTGTGCATACTCTCATCAAGGAAACTCACCAGAAGATGGCATGCCGGTACCGAGACGTGGCAATTAGGAGAAGGAAGAATCAGACTGTCGGTATAAGAAGCTTCGTGTGGGTCAAAAAGGAAACAGTGGTGCCAGGTACATGTCGGAAGTTAAATGTGAACTGGGATGGTCCCTATCGTGTAGTGGAAATGTTGGACGGCAGTGTATATATAGTGGAGAATGTCTTTACTGGAAAATGAATACAGAGAGCTGTCGAGCACGTGAAACCTTATCACGGTAGTGGGGAGTGGCTGTTGGAACCCCTAGAAAGTGCCTTTACACCTGACCCGGTAGATGAACAATTAAAGCCCCATGAAAGGCGGCCTCCTCACCGACTCATTGACGAATGTTGATAAGTCTGTGAGGGCTAAAGAGTGTAACGGTTTATGGAATGGATAAGGAAGTGTGTGCAGGTAGGACTGGCTAACAATTGACTGCGAAGTGCTATAGTTTCAGGGAGAGAGAAAGAGGTTGAGATGGGCTTAGCTCAGTTCAGTGGAGATACTACGAGAACTTGACTTCGAGGGGCCGAGCTTGCCTACCCCTTACATTACAGTTGACACGGCCGATAGTGTGGTTGCGACTTCAGGACCTGTCAAGCGCTCATCAGTCACTAGGTGAAAGGCTGGAAACGAAAGTACTGAATGGAAGTAGTGTCAGTGAGACTGAGTGACAGGAAGTGCGAATGAGAAACCCCCCTGTGACGATCTTGGCAATGAGAGTATGAGTCCACCCAGCTAGGTGACTGTGCCATTACTTAGGCAGGAGGTTAACTGGGGTTTCTCTTCTCTGGAATTATTTTTACTTGTTAATTCATTAGTGACGTGAAGCGACCCCCTGGGGTACGCAGTGTATTATGTGGACTGATAGGTGCCACTTATCGTGGGGAGAGTGTCAAAGAAAGGTGTGTTTAAAAGGGGTCTTGCAGTCAAGTCGGTAAGTCTGTCCCATCCACACACGCACCCTTGGAACGTGTATTAGTGCTTGTGTTGAAAAGACTCCGATTGTGAAAATTTGTTTCCCGGAGAAGGGACCCGTGTATTGCCAATAAGTTATGTTAAGATATAATTGTAACTTAGATGTAAGGTAGTTGTAATTTAGTAATTAAGAACAATTTAGTATAAGTGTGAATCATTATAATCTAGTGTAAGTGTATTATAAGTATAAAATAAGAATGATTTTTGTATTGTAGAGATAAGTTAAAAGTGAACATCTGTGGATTATGTAATTCTCATTATTACATCAGCCGACCACATTGCCTCATCCCCTCCATATGCATTCCCTCCTCCCCTCCATACGCATTCCCTCCTCCCCTGCATAAATCACGCGGGTAGCAGAGTTGACTTTTAAATTGGATTAATCTTCTTAACCACTTATTTGAGTAAATTCAAAGATATCTTTCGGTCTCAATTCAGTTTAGTGTTAGAAATGCTAATTGAGAAAGTGCCAGAAGGGGAGAAACAGTTCATAATATTCAGTATATTTAGTTACCTCGATATATCGATCACTGTACATTCCACAATTTGGTTACTCTGACAAAATAGCATCGGAGCATCATTACAAAGGCTTGATAGTAAGTGATGTTATCATTCTCGATACTACTCAAATTTTCTCCATGGTCGTGTAATCTTGGTGAGATATGATAAGCTCTAAAGAAGTCGATTCTCAGAAGGGTAATATGAGACATACTTGTTAACGTGAAAGATGTAACTGGAAGTTAACATCCTGGAATGCGTTCAGACCAGTTCTCCCAGCTTATATAAGGGCAGGGCACGCTTTGTGTGCGTGACTTAACCACTGCTTTTCGTCTGGACCACAGGTTAGTGATAAAACCTCATATTTTCCCCTTTCATTGTTTCCACATTGAAAGTTATAGAGAATAGAGTGATTAATAGTGTGTTCAATAGCAAAGTTCTTGTGTGACTCAACCACTGCTTTTCATCTGGTTCACAGATTTTAACATCAAATCGTCGTAATCTGCCAATGACTCACCACACTTACATACACTCCCCCCCCCCCCAATTCATGGTGATAGGCAAAAATCTAAATAACTGTACTTTAACCTCAGTCGAGGAGTTTATCATAAGTCACAAGAGCAAAAATGTAATCGAAGTATATTTCATTAGCCTAAAAATGTAATATAATTCTCGGAAGTTGTGTAAATATTGAATTAGGTCATTTTGGCTTTTACCATTAATTGAATTGAGTGTTATGAATAAGTCTTATCATTGAAGTGAAAGTGTTATTGTAGAAGAGTGGTGTAAGATGTATCATTAAGTGGTCTTTAACCCGCGGCGTCCCGTCGACGTACTTCCACGTCCTCACGTTATGTCACAGCTAATCCCGTCGACGTACTTCAACGTCCTGCAATTGCAAGGTTCATAATTTCCACAATTTTCAAAATTCGCGCGAGTTTTTCGATCCGCCCACGTACCCAAGCCTCCCCTACCTGCCGCCAGGCGGGCAGCGTTCTAGACCCCGCGTGACCCGACCCGCGCTCGCCCTTGTCTCAGTCACTCACCTGCTAGCAGTGACCCAGGTCAGACATGGCGTGGAAAGGTCTTTCAGACGAGGAAACTGCATCCGCACTGGAAGCCTTCACCGGAGATAGTGATTCTCCACTCGACGATGATGTGGTAGATCGCGATTACGTCCAGCCAGAGGAAGAAATAAGTAGCAGTGATGAGGAGGTTCCTTCGCCCCGAAAAACGTGGTATGTGACATACCGTAAGGCAAGGGAAGGCCAGCCTGCTCCCCAACCATGTGCACGGCTATCTCTCCATCCCGAATCTGATGAGGACAAGGATGAGGATGAGGATGACGGTGGCTTAGGACGTGATATCGCCGTGTGGTTGGGAAAAGAAAAAATATCACCACGAGGATCAGAAGGTGGGGCGAGAAGACATATAAGGTATGGTGAAAGTCTTTTGTCTGGGGAAGTGGAAAGTGGTGTGGTGGGATTGCTGGGGGAAAGGGAAAGTGTTGTGGCGGCAGCGTGGGGTGAAAGTGAGAGTGGTGTGGGGGTAGTGCGGGGTGAAGGGGCAAGTGGTGTGAGGGAAGCAGCACGAGCACGTGGTGCACGTAGGCCTAGGGGAGAGGAGGTAGAGTCACTCCCCAGCACTTCTTTTGCCCCAGAATATTCCCAAACTTCCTCCCCACAGCCCCAGGATGTGGGGAAAGGAAAGAAAGGGAAGGGAAAGGGTAAAGGAAAAGGGAGAGGGAAGAGAAGTGCGAGTGATGAGAGGCGCCGCTCTCCACCTCCCCAACCTCCCCCACCACCCTCACCTCCCCAACCTCCCCCACCACCCTCACCTCCCCACCCTGACGAAGGGGACGATGGGGACGTGGCTGGAGACGGTGGTGTCACGTGGAACTGGGAAGATGGGAGTAATTTTACTCCCATCATTCATCCTTTCACTGAGGAGTGGCGGTCTGGTTGCACGGCTCCAGGTGTGAATGCAGGTTCGTCTAGGGTGGATTTTTTCCACTTGTTCTTTGGTGAGGCGTTTGTGGGGCGCATAGTTGAACAAACTAGTATCTTTTCACAATCACAGCGCCGTGAAAGTGAACGTTTGGGAACCACGAGCAGGCATTCCCAACAGTATGACTATCCCGTTACAATTTCAGAGATGTTCCTATTTTTGGCCCTGGTTCTCTTGATGGGTGTGGTAAGGAAAAACCAAATTCCTGCCTACTGGACAACTGACCCAATCATCCTCACACCTTTCTTTGGAAAGGTGATGAGTCGTAACCGATTTCAGTATATTCTTGGCCGCCTCCACTTTTTTGATGCAGAAGATCCAGCCAATGCAAATAACACAGATAAAATGAGGAGAATTAGGCTGGTATTTGATCATTTACGGGAAATGTTCCGCTCCTCATTTTATCCCTACAGAGACCTCGTCATAGACGAGAGTCTTGTGTTGTGGAGAGGCAATATTTCCTTTAGGCAGTACATACCCAGCAAGAGACACCGTTTCGGGTTCAAGATCTTTGTTATGTGTGACTGTAAGACTGGTTATGTGCAAGACATAGTCTTGTACACGGGTGCACAGACAGATATAACAGAAGATCGAAGTATAGGACTCTCTGGGGCCGTGGTGAAGACAATGATAGAAGAGTACCTTCATCGTGGTCATGTGTTGCACCTGGACAACTGGTACACTAGCCCTCTTCTCGCTAGGTTCCTCCACCAACACGACACCGGAGTCTGTGGTACAGTCAAGAGAAACCGTCGCCATATGGTCAAGATAGGGAGGAAACTTGACAAGAACGAGGTGGTTTTCTTCCAGGCCAATAACATCCTTGCCACCCTGTGGAACCACAACAGGGAAGTTTGCCTCCTATCAACTGTTCACAGCCCCCTGATGCACCGCACAGACTCCGTGGATCACCGTAGCGAGAGGAGGTGCAACATATGTAAACCCGAGTCTGTACTGGACTATAATCTGAACATGAGGCAAGTTGATCAGTCAGACTCGATGATTCCAAGTGCTGACTGTGCCAGGACCACGATGAAGTGGTACAAGAAACTCTTTGTCACTTGCTCGACATCACGGTCCTGAACGCTCACTACCTGCACGCAATGACCACCGGAGTATCCGAGACCTTTGAGAGGTTTGTGAGGGAGCTGGCACGTGAAATAATCGCCAAGCATGCCCAGGACAGACCCACACACCGCACCCGCACCCCCATGGCTGCTCAGACTCCCCTACGTCTTGCAGGACGCCACTACCCTAGCACAATCCCTTCCGACCCAAACCGTCGTAAACCCCAGCGTCGCTGCCATGTATGTAAGCACTCGACAGTCGGACCATCCACTCAGAGAAAAGACACAAGGTACGAGTGTGTCGAGTACAATGTTGCGTTGTGCCTTCAGCCTTGTTTCAAGGAGTATCATAATTTCCTACACTACTGAAACTGTGTGGGAAGGCGAAATGACGTTCATTATAATGGTAAGGCCAGTCAGTAGGTGCTAAGTCAAATATAAAGTTGAAACGGGTGTTATTTTTTCAGAAAAGTAATGTATAAGTTGAGAATTAGTGTAAGTTGAAAGAATTGATATCAAAACTACACCCACTGTGTAAATCTGCGAAAATATGACGCTCAGTATAACACTCTGGTCAGTGAATATGTGATAGCAAGGAAATAAAGTGGAAACGAGTGTAATGTTAGCATGAATAAAACGTATAAGTTGAACAATAGTGTAAGTTGTAATAATTGATGTCACGAGTACACCCACATTCTGGTCAGTCAGTATGTGATAGGAATTATATAAAGTGGAATTTGTTGTAATGTTAGTAGTAAGGTATTTTATAAGTTGAATACTAGTGTAAGATGAAGCAAATGATATCGCAACAACACTCCCTGTGTAAGTACGCGCTAATATGACGCTCAGTTCCATCGTAAGTTCTGAAATTATGTGATATCAATTATATCAAGTGTAAACATGTGCAATGTTAGTGGAGAATTATTATATAAGTACAAAAATAGGTTGTAAGTTGAAATAGTTGTCATAGCGACTTCACTGTGTGTGTTATTATGCGCTATTATTACGCTATATATTTACGTAAGGCCTGAAATAATCTCAAAACAGTTCTATAAAGTTGAAAAGTGTATAATAATATTAGAAAAGTATTATGTAAATATAAAAAACACAATACGAGTTGAAACAACAGTCACAGCGAGTTCACTCACTACGTAAATAAGCGCTAACATTACGCTAAATGTTATCAAAAGGCCTGTGAATACGTAAAAACAGTTCAATAAAATGTAAAATGGTATAATGTTATTGTAGAAGTATTATGTAAGTAGAAAAAATGATATGTATCATGATTTTCGAATGTTAGCAATTCATCGTGAAAAAGTTGCCCGATTTTGCTCGTTTTGCACGATAGTACAATGCTTATTTCTGCTCTATTTTTGTATAAAATCCAATATACTCTTTTATCACATGTTTTTATGTTTGTAATAAATACATATCTACTTACATTGGTTTCCCAGACTTATAATACCAAAGAAAACGTTAGAGGCTCAGACCGCCCACGGAGAACACAGGGCCAGGTGGGACCAAGGCATACCTGGTTAGGGTAATTATGGACCCCGGGGACCAATTTCTTTGCCACTGACCATTGTTTCTGACCAAAAGCGAAAGTTTTAGCAAAAAAAAAAAAAAAAAAAAAGGGTCGAAAAATGGTCAGGATTGGGGGGTACCAGTAGTCAAAAAGTGGTCGGGATGGGGCGGGTTAAATCGTTTTGGTATAGTCCCTCCTTGAGTCCTTCAGTGGCCAAGGAGAACGACATTGACTCATAACTTGTATGGTCCTCCTGTTCCAAGTGGTATTAGATCAATGTTAACTAGGGAAGTGCGTGCATGGATTTAAGCACTTATCTAATTTTGGGTAAGATTAAAATCAATGTTATACTCTTTAAATTCGGGTTTCCAACTACCCTTCTTTGATGGCTATGTATGAGGCAGCCCACAAGGTGTACTAGGGAGAATAACAACTCGAGAACCTAAGCCTACTTAAATTCATGCTAACCCATCCAGTATGAAATCTGATCCTACAGTTTGGACATAAGTCGGGTAAGTCATTGGTATCTATTTCGGAGCAAAAGGGACGTAAAACACCCCAGTTGTTTTTGGTTTACTCAGAAAACTGGCTTCGTAATTTAATGGCAGCCCCGTTGGAAAGTAAGCAGTGTTGTGCTCAAGGTTTCGTTCAGTGACTGCTAGCCATAAAGAATATCACGCTACCACACCTACCATCGTCCATGAATTCTAATACGGCCTTAAATTGAACTGAGACGAACTGGCATAGAAACTTCACCTGATACTAAATTCCCATTACCAACTGCCACCCTTGTAATCTCAACTTTAAATTCAATGCGCATCCTGGTGATTTACACTCCAACACTAAGGGTTGGTATAAGAAACTATTGTAAGAGGAGAGATTGTAGTGACATCAAGTTTTGTGGGATTAGAATAATCATAACATTACTCTGGTGTCTTAATAGTGAGATATAATTAAAATTCTAAAGCACTGGGGTTAGCAGTGGTATTCATTAAAATTCTCGGCAGTACACTGGTGGGCAGTGAGTTATATATAAAAATCCCTACCAATACACTGGTGGCTTATGATGGGATATATATACTGTGTATTAAGTTCTTGTCAATACACTGGTGGCAGCGGTGGAATAATAAATCTTCTCAGTAACTAAAGTGCACTAGAGGCCCGCCTATCTTATGTGGTTAACAGTCCAAGCAACATGCAAAAAGCATCTCTAGTAGGCTATAGCCAGATTCCTCGATCGTTGGAAATCTCGAGTGTAGAACTAAGAGTATATCGAGCCCCTGGAGCGAGGGCAAAAACATTTTTCTCAGACCATCGTATGAACAGGGTGGATCCCCCTTCCTCTATTCTTTAAGAGTAGATACAGTACTGCCAGTTGTAGACCTAAGTCTGAGGAAAGGGAGGATTAGCAATCAGTGAGGGATAGAACACCGATAGAGCTAGAAGAGATGGGGCCCCCACTACTCCCTGCCGCCCCTTTTCAGTCATCACATTCAATCCCTCACTTGTTCACGAGAATAAAGGAGAAGGTTCGCACTAAGCCCCAGGATATTCCAATCCTGGAACTTTGCCAGTTGCGAGGACTCGATACAATAGCCAGATTAGAAATGTTCTTGGAACTCATGGAACAATGCAACCCAAACGATTCCACACCCATGCATATCGCTAAGAGTAGGGTCGGTTCAGATTTAGCCATATTCATACACAACTATCAAAGGAACCATTGAGCAAACTCCTGGCTAACACTTAAACACCTTCTTAGGACAGAGTTTGCAATAGAGGTCAGTGTCGATCGAGCATGGAAGGAGCTGGAATCAATGAGCTATGACTGGGGAAAATCACCCTAGGCTTTCAACCCATAGGTTCATTTGTCAACACACAGTAATTGAAACAAAGTTCCCTAATGAGAAATTTCCTAATCAATACCGACGAATAAAGAAGAAGCCGTGGTATGGCTTACCTTCTGCTTCATGTGAGAAGTTGAAGGGATTTCTAGATGATGAGTACCCATTGCACAAATTCCTGGACCGAATTGAACATGAACGACAGTTACTAGTAGAGAAACAGTCCCTTCAAACCAATGCGGTACCGGTGAAGGATATTAGTAACAGGGAAAAGACCGACACAGGTTCCACTCCTTCCATTCTTGAAGGCCTGGCCAGTAATATGAGTATGGTGGAAACTAAGAATGAAATGGAAGAACTGAGAGCTCAAGTGTGGGAAGTGAAAAAAAATCTAGAGCGCGTGAGTAAGAGGCAGGCGAGTGATAGGGAAACCTCCAGAAGAAAATATTGTAGTCACTGCCCAGCAACGTCCCACACTCTGCAAGAGTGCTGGCGGAGACCCCCACCTGGTTGTTGTTTTGACTGTCGGAGACCCGGATGTCGTTGAGGAAACCGTGGGTGCCCTGGACGTAAGCAGGAAGCCTCGACCCAGGCTAATCCCAACTCAAACATTTCCCAGGACGCTTGTCCGATAACATGACTAGCCAGTGGTCATACCTCTCCCACCATTAGTATCATTGCCAATGGGAAGGTCATAGAGTCACTAATTGATACAGGCAGTAGTTACACGCCAGTAAAGGAATTGACTGCCAAGCGAATAAAAGATATAAATTCATGGCAAAACCCTCCTCGATTTCAAGGAGTAACCAGTGGGTCTTTGAGAATTTTAGAAATGCTTTGGACTGAAACTAGGGTCGGTGACGTAAAAACTCAGAAACAGACAGTGGTTCCCGGTAGTACCTAACTCGTACATCAATGCTGAACTGCTCCTTGGGTGTGACGTATTGAGTGAAACCCCCCCTGTTTGGAATGATGAAAAGAGTCATGGAATGAGGAGGCACCTCTTATGTAGTAAATCACATGCTTTGCCAAAAGAACAATGATGAAAGAGTAAGGGTAAACCCTGTAGTGGTCACAAGTCCGTCGCAACTTTTTACGCAAATCAATCTCCTTATGGTGGAAAAGCTCAGTCCCTAGCAGTAAATATTTGTGCCCATTCATGTAAGAGAAGACCCAGGTACTAACTTGATTCTTCACCTGCAAGCCAAATTCAGTCATAACCGCTATCTAGTCCAAGTAAGTTCAGAAACCAAAGTGCACGTTTGGTCTTAAAGATGTTGCCTTTCTGATTCACAAAATCTCTGCAGACGGAAGCAAACCCAACCCAAACAACGTAGATGCGATCGCGAAGATGAAACCACCCACTACAGTGAAAGAAGTATGTCGTTTCCTGGGTATGTGTGGCTCCTATAGAAAGCATATCCCCTTCTTTGCTAGAATTGCTGTACCTCTCACCAACCTAACTAAATCTCAAGTAACGTTTATCTGGATGGATGAATGTCAGAAAACTTTTGAACATCTAAAGTCTTGTCTCATCAATACCCCTGTCTTGATTAAAGCTCAGATAGAACAACCATTCACTCTCTCCACAGATGTCAGTAACACCGATGTTGGGAGAGTCCTGAGTCAGATTCAATCGGGCTGGACTAACAAACCGGTCAGGTATTTCTCTAAAAAGTTGAACCACTGTGAGACTCGATACTCAGCGACATATAAAGAGGCACTAGCTGTAGTTCTTGTGTGACATGATTTCCATCATTATCTGTGGGGTGCTCGTTTCAGTGTAATTACTGACCAACAACTTCTCAATAGTATGTTCAAACGGAAGACTAAATCACCTCGAATGAACTTGTGGATACTAGAAATGCGAGAATATAGTTATAACATTCAGTATCTCAAAGGTAAGAACAACTATGTAGTGTACCAGCTGTCACGCCCAGTTTGAGTAGTAGTCCGTCCACCTAAAACCACCTGGCTCGGGTTAGATCAAGAACAAATGAGGGCCTGCCAAAGAGACGAACCCGTGTGGGATGAATGGCGCGATATCTTGAGGGTGGAGCAGTCCTGAGCAAATGACTGCCCAAGGCTACTTTAGATTAGTTTGCTCTGATAGATGATGTTCTATGTTTTGTGAAAGAGAAGGCAGATGGAAGCGTGCATTAATCATATAGTCCCTAGTGCATTAGTTAAGCAAGTGCTCCAACATGCACATGAATTGTCAGGACATCTCGGGCAAAAGGAAAGTATCAAGAAGGCAGAGGAGTTATACTATTGGCAGAATCTCAAGGTCGATGTATGTGAATATGGTGAAAAGTGCATTACTTGTCAAAGATACAAAGGGGACACTGAAAGAGAAGGCAGATGGAAGCCTGCATTACAGGCTCATAGTCCCTAGTGCATTAGTTAAACAAGTGCTCCAACATGCACATGAATTGCCAGGACATCTCGGGCAGAAGAAAACTATCAAGAAGGCAGAGGAGTTATACTATTGACAGAATCTCAAGGTTGATGTATGTGAATATGTTCAAAAGTGCATTACTTGTCAAAGATTCAAAGGGGACACTGGATTCCAGCAACAGTGGAAAGAACTACCTCCACTGAATAACCCATTGGAGAGGATTGGAATAGATGTAACTGAAATGGTTGCTGGAATCCAGGGTTACCGTTATGTCTTTACAGTAATAGATCATTACATTTGCTTTGTTAGGTTCTTCCCTCTAAAGACCAAAAACTCTACACACATAAACTTCAGCAATACATGGCAGATTATGAATCACCTCAGGGTATTGTCCTGGATAACAGAGGCGAATTCACCAGTACAGACTTCCACAAATTCTGCAAGCAACATCAAATTACTTTATACTACACAACCCCTTACCATCCTCAAGGCAATGGTATAACAGAGAGGATGCACCGTACCCTCAAGTCGGTCCTCTCTGTCTTATGTCAAGGACACCCCCTTCATTGGCCCCAATTGTTTCAACCATGTCAGATTGTCATGAATCAAGCTACTCACACCTCACTTGGACAGCAGCCATACTTCGTGTTCTTCTCCAGCAATCCTCCCAGACTGGTGAATGCACGACTTCCCTCGATTGAACGCGAAAAATACGAGTTGGCCACTGCGCACACTCTCCTCAAGGAAACTCACCAGAAGATGGCACGCCGGTACGGAGAAGTGGCAAATAGGAGAAGGAAGAATCAGATTGTCGGTATGAGAAGCTTGGTATGGGACAAAAAGGAAACAGTGGTGCCAGGTACATGTCGGAAGTTAAATGTGAAGTGGGATGGTCCCCATCGTGTAGTGGAAATGTTGCTGGATGGCACTGTATATACAGTGGAGAATGTTTTTACTGGAAATCGAATACAGAGAGCTGCCGTGCACTTGAAACCTTATCATTGTAGTGAAGAGTGGGTGTTAGAACCCCTAGAAAGTGCCTTTACACCTGACCCGGTAGATGAACAATTACAGCGCCGTGAAAGACAGCCTCCTCGCCGACTCATTGAGGAATGTTGATAAGTCTGTGAGGGCTAAAGAGTGTAACGGTTTATGGAATGGATAAGGAAGTGTGTGCAGGTCGGACTGGCTGATAATTGACTGCGAAGTGCTATAGTTTCAGAGAGAGAGAAAGAGGTTGAGATGGGCTTAGCCCAGTTCAGTGGAGACACTACGAGAACTTGGCTTCGAGGGGCCGAGACTTAAGGACCTGTCAAGCGCTCATCAGTCACTAGGTGGAAGGCTGGAAACGAAAGTATTGAATGGAAGTAATGTGAGTGAGACTGAATGACAGCAAGTGTGAATGGGAAGCGCTGCTGTGACGATCTTGGCAATGAGAGTACGAGTCCACTCAGCTAGGTGACTATGCCATTACTTAGGCAGGAGGTTAACTGGGGTTTCTCTTCTCCATTGGATATATTTTTCTCTGTAAATTCATTAGCGATGTGAAGTGGCCCCCTCGGGTACGCAGTGTACTGTATTGTGTGAGCCGATAGGTGCCACTTATTGTGGGAGAGTGTCAAAGAAAGGTGCGTTTAAAGGGGGACTCACAGTCAAGTCGGTAAGTCTGTCCCATCCGCACAAGCATCCTTGGAACGTGTATTAGTGCTTGTGTTGAAAAGACTCCGATTGTGAAAATTTGTTTCCCGGAGCAAGGACCCATGTAGTGCCAGTAAGTTAGGTTATGATATAAGTGTAACTTAGATGTACGGTAGTTGTGATTTAGTAATTAAGAACAATTTAGTATAAGTGTGAATAATTATAAACTAGTATAAGTCTATTATAAGTATAAAATAAGAATGATTTTTGTATTGCAGAGATAATATAAAATTGAACATTTATGTATTATGTAATTCGCATTTACGTCAGCCGACCACACTGCTTCATCCCCTCCATGCGCACTCCCTCCTCTCCTCCATAAAACACGCGGGTTGCGGAGTTAACGAACTTTTAAAATGGATTAATCTTCATAACCTCTTATTTGAGTAAATTCAAAGATATCTTTCGGTCTCAATTCATTTTAGTGTTAGAAATGCTAATTGAGAAAGTGCCAGAAGGGGAGAAACAGTTCATAATATTCTATATATTTAGTAACCTCGAAATATCGATCATTGTACATTCCCACACTTGGTTAAACTGAAAAAATAGCATGCAAACATCATTAGAAAGGCTTGATATTAAATGATGTTATCATTCTCGATACTACTCAAATTTTCTCCATGGTCGTGCAATCTTGGTGAGATACGATAAGCTCTAAAGAAGTCAATTCCCAAAAGGGTAATGTGAGACATACTTGTTAACCTCAAAGCTGTAACCGGAAGTTAACATTCTGGAATGCATTCGAACCAGTTCTCCCAGCTTATATAAGGACAGGGCACGCTTTGTGTGCGTGACTCAACCACTGCTTTTCGTGTGGTCCATAGGTTAGTAATAAAGCCTCATAATTCCCCCTTCCGTTGTTTCCACATTGAAAGTTATAGAGAATGGAGTGACTAATAGTGTGTTCAATAGCAAAGTTCTTGTGTGACCCAACCACTGCTTTTCGTCTAGTCCACAAATTTTAACATCAAATCAAGTCATAATCTGCCAATGCGTCACCACACTTACATACCTCCCTCCCCCTCGCCCTATTCATTGTGTTTGGGGAAAATCTAAATCATTGTACCTTAACCTCAGTCGAGTTTCTGTATCATAAGTCACAAGGGAAATAATGTAATCGAAGTGTATTTCATTAGCATAAAAATGTAATCTGATTCTCGGAAGTTGTGTAAATATTGAATTAAGTCATTTTGGGTTTTACCATTAATTGAATGGAGTGTTATGCTTAAGTCTCATCATTGAAGTGAAAGTGTTATTGTAGGAGAGTGGTGTAAGATGTATTATTAAGTGGTCTTTAAATCATTTTGGTATAGTCCCTCCTCGAGTCCTTCAGTGGCCAAGCAGAACGACGTCCACTCATAACTTGTATGGTCCTTCTGTTCCAAGTGGTATTAGATCAATGTTAACTAGGGAAGTGCGTGCATGGATTTAGGCATTTATCTAATTTTGGGTAAGATTAAAATCAATGTTATACTCTTTAAATTCGGGTTTCGAACTACCATTCTTTGATGGCTATGTATGGGGCAGCCCACACGTTGTACTAGGGAGAATAACAACTCGAGAACCTAAGCCTACTTAAATTCATGCTAACCCATTCAGTATGAAATCTGATCCTATGGTTTGTACAAAAGTCGGGTAAGTCATTGGTATCTATTTCGGAGCAAAAGGGACATAAAACACCCCAGTTGTTTTGGGTTTACACAGAAAACAGGCTCGGTAATTTAATGGCAGCCCCGTTGGAAAGTAAACAGTGTTGTGCTCAAGGTCAGTTCAGTGACGGCTAGCCATAAAGAATATCACTCTACCACACCTACCATCCTTCGTAAATTCTAATACAACCTTATATTGAACTAAGACGAACTGGCATAGAAACTTCACCTGATACTAAATTCCCATTATCAACTGCCACCCTTGTAACCTCAACACTAAATTCAATGTGCATCCTGGTGATTTACACTCCAACACTAAGTGGTGGTATAAGAAACTGTTGTAAGAAGAGAGATTGTAGTGACATCAAGTTTTGTGGGATCAGAATCATCGTAACATTACTCTCGTGTCTTAATAATGAGATATAATTAAAATTCTAAAGCAATACACTGGGGTTAGCAGGGATATTCATTAAAATTCTCAGCAGTACACTGGTGGCCAGTGAGTTATACATAAAAATCCCTGCCAATACACTGGTGGCTTATGATGGGATATATATACTGTATATTAAGTTCTTGTCCATACACTGGTGGCAGCGGTGGGATAATTAATTTTCTCAGTAACTAAAATGCACTAGAGGCCTGCCTGTCTTATATGGTTAACAGTCCAAGTAGCATGCTAAAAGCATCTCTAGTAGGCCATAACCAGATTCCTCGATCGTTGGCAATCTCGAGTGTAGAACTAATAGTATATCGAGCCCCTGGAGCAAGGGCAAAAACATTTTTCTTAGATCATTGTATGAACAGGGTGGATCCCCCTTCCTCTGTTTGTTAAGAGTAGATACAGTACTGCCAGTTGTAGACCTAAGTCTGAGGAAAGGGAGGATGAGCGATCAGTGAGGGTTAGAATAGCGATAGAGCTAGAAGAGATGGGGCCCACACTACTCCTTGCCACCCTTTATCAGTCACCACATTCAACCCCTCACTCATTCACGAGAATGAAGGAGAAGGTTCACACTAAGCCCCAGGATATTCCAATCCTGGTAGTTCACCACTTGCAAGGACTCGATGCAATGGCCAAATTATAAAAGTTCTTTGAACTCGTGGAACTATGAGACCCAAACAATTCCACCCGCATGCAAATTTCTAAGAGTAATGTCGGTTTAGATTTAGCCATATTCATACAAGACTTTCAATGGAACCATTAAGCAGACTCCTGGCTAACACTTAAACAGCTCCTTAGGACAGAGTTTGCAATAGAGGTCAGTGTCGATCGAGTGTGGCAGGAATTGGAGTCAATGAGCATGACTGGGGAGAATCACCCCATGCTTTCACCCATAGGTTTATTTGTCAACACACAGTAATTGAATCAAACTTCCCTAATGAGAAATTTCCTAATTAATACCGACGAATAAAGAAGAAGCCGTGGTATGGTTTACCTTCTGATACACGTGATAAGTTGGAGGGATTTCTAAATGATGAGTACCCATTGCACAAATTCTTGGACCGAACTGAACATGAACGACAATTACTAGAGGAGAGGCAGTCCCCTCAAATCAATGCGGTACCAGTGAAGGATAGTAGTAACAGGGAAAACACCAACATACATTCCACTCCCTCCATTCCTGAAGGCCTGACCAGTAATATGACTATGGTGGAAACTAAGAATGAAATGGAAGAACTGAGAGCTCAAGGGCAGGAAGTGAAAACAAATGTAGAGCGCGTGAGTAAGAGGCATGCGAATGATCAGGAAACCCCCCGCTGAAAATATTGTAGTCACTGCCGAGTAACGTCCCACACTCTGCAAGTTTGCAGGCGGAAACCCTCACCTAGCTGTTGTTTTGACTGTCGAAGACCCGGATGTAGTTGTGGAAACCGTGGGTGCCCCAGACATAAGCAGGAAGCCTCAACCCAGGCTAATCCCAACTCGAACATTTCCCAGGACCCTTGTCCGAGAACATGACTAGCCGGTGGTCATACCTCTCCCACCATTAGTATCACTGCCAATAGGAAGATGGTAGAGGCCCTAATTGATACAGGCAGCAGTTACACGCTAATAAAGGAATCGACTGCCAAGCAAATAGGAGTGATAAATTCATGGAGAAACTCTCCTCAATTACAAGGAGTTACAAGTGAGCCTTTGAGAATTTTAGGAATGCTGTGGACTGAAATTGAGGTCAGTGACATAAAAACTCAAAAACAGTGGTTCCCAGTAGTACCTAACTCGTTCATCAATGCTCCCCTTCTCCTTGGGTGTGACTTATTGAGTCAAGCCCCCCTTATTTGGGATGATGAAAGGAGAGTCATGGAATGGGGAGGCACCTTTTATGTAGTAAATCACATTCTTCATCACAAGAGCAAAGTTGAAAGAGTAAAGATGAACCCTGTAGTGGTGACAAATCCGTTGCAACTTTTTACTCAAATCAATCTCATTACGGTGGAAAAGCTCAGTCCCTACCAATCCAACATTGTGCCCGTTCCTGTAAGAGAAAACTCAGGTATTAACTCGATTGTTCACCCGCAAGCCAAATTCAGTCATAACAGTCACTCCTATCTAGTCCAAGTAAGTTCAGAAACCACCATCCACCTACAGCTCACTAATGCCACTAAGTGGGAAAAGACACATAAGTAGGGCATGATTGTTGGATCTTACGAGAAAATCAACAACCCTCCCTGAAAAATTAACACCACCACCCAAATCCATAACGACCTATTGCTGCAAAATGATCAAGCGAGAGATAGTGGGAGGCATGAATAGAGGTTAAAAGAACTCATCGAGAGACAAAAGCGGCAAAATCTCACCAAGGCCCAGCATAAAGACCTGTCACAGTTAATACTCAGTCATGACCCCCTTTTCATCCTTGACGAGAATGAGTTAGGGAATATCAGTGGCCCTCCCGTGAACATTAACCCGCAGCGTCCCGTGGACATGATTCAACGTCCACACGTTTCGTCACTGCCTATCCTGTTCACGTACTTAAACGTGAATCAATTCCAAGGTCCCTTATTTGCACAATTTTCAATTTTCGCGAGTGATTTTTGTTACATATACACGGGACACCTTCGTTTACAAGATGCCAGGCAGGGACAATGCCTTACCCAGCATGACCTCACCACCCCTGCACGCCATTGTCTCAGTAATTCACCTGTTACCAGCAACCTGGCAAGTAAAGCCATGTCATGCCATGGTACGAAATTTAGGGCCAGATTGATTCTCCAATCAATGACAATGTGGAGGACAAACTTTACATAGCATTATAGTTAGAAACAGTCGGAAATGATGATCAGGTAATGTCGCCAATAAAGGTCAGGTATGTTGATGTGTTTCATGAGTGAAACAATGCTTATATTCCCTATATTATTGTGTGAAAACCAATATTCTCTAGTACTACATATATATTCGTACCAAATAAATAAATAAATACCGTTTATGAGTGGTGTGGAATTGTTACACTCCCATAGAACTCGTTTTCTTTGGAGCCAGCCTCATAGAAAACACAGTAAGGTGAGGAGGTACTGGTACCTGAATCGAGTATTTTAAACCTCAGGTGAGCTATTTCTCTATGATTTGTTTCTCACCAAAAGTGGAGGTTTGAGCCAAAAAATTTTTTTTCCAAAAATGGTCGAGATTGGGGGGAGTCAGTGGTGGGAAAGTGGTTGGGATGGGGTGGGTTAAGGTGGCTGACCCCCAGCCCAGTCATGGACCAATGTACTGTTACCCCCAGCAAGCCAAGCAGGTTATTTCGGACATGCTTCAAGACATGGAAGATCGGGAGATCATAGAACGATCAACAGTGGTCTGATTGTCACCTATAGTACTAGTGAATAAACCCGATGGGAGCAAACGGATGTGCATAAACTACCGATATGTCAAGAGACATCTCGTTACTGACATTTATCCTCTTCCTCGGTTGGAAGAATTAGTGGAAGAAGCAGCCGGTCATCAATACTATGTCACCCTCGACATGTTAGAAGCTTACTTCCAAAACATGCAAGATGAAGACAGCCGTGACCTTACTACACTCAGCAATGGAGTTACTTTGTATAGATTCAGATGGCTCCCATTTGGTTTTAACTGCTCCCCTGCGATCTTTTCCAGGCGGATGGCTTCAGTACCGACACCACTCTTACAGAAAGGATGGGTCAGAAATTACTTGGATGACTTGATTCTTTGGGCTCATGACTTTCCTACGTTACTAGATCGCCTGAGCAAACTTTTCCAACTACTTACTGAAAATGGTATAAAACTGAAATTCGTAAGTGTACGTTTGGCCTTAAAGAGGTTACCTTTCTGGGTCACCAAATATAGCATATCCCCTTCTTTGCTAGAATTGCTGTACCTCTCACCAACCTTACTAAATCTCGAGTAGTGTTTATCTGGATGGATGAATGTCAGAAAGCTTTTGAACATCTAAAGTCTTTTCTCATCAATACCCCTGTCTTGGTTAAAGCTCAGATAGAACATCCATTCATTCTCACCACCGATGCCAGTAAGTCCCATGTTGGCAGAGTCCTGAGTCAGATTCAATTGGACGGGACTAACAAACCGGTCGGGTATTTCTCTAAAAAGCTGAACCCCTGTGAGACTCGATATTCAGCGACATATAAAGAGGCACTAAATGTAGTTCTTGCGTGACATAATTTCCATAATTATTATCTGTGGGGTGCTCGTTTCACTGTAATAACTGACCACCAACCTCTCAATAGTATATTCAAATGGAAGATTAAATTGCCTCGAACTGATGGATACTAGAAATGCAGGAATATAGTTATAACATTCAGTATCTCAAAGGTAAGAACAACTTTGTAGTGGACCAGCTATCACGCTCAGTTTAAGTAGTAGTCCGTCGACCTGAAGCCATCTGGCTCAGGTTAGATCAAGAACAAATGAAGGCCTGCCAAAGAGACGAACCCATGTGGGATGAACTAGCGCGATATCTTGAGGTTTTAGCAGTAATGACCAAACGACTGCCCAAGGCTACTTTAGATCAGTTTGCTCTCGTAGATGAAGTTCTATATTTTGTGAAGGAGAAGGCAGATGAAAGCCTGCATTACAATCTCATAGTCCTCGTGTGATATTACACAAGTGCTCCAACATACACATTGATTGTCAGGACATCTCGGGCAAAAGAAAACTATCAAGAAGGCAGAGGAGTTATACTATTGGCAGAATCTCAAGGTTGATGTATGTGAATATGTTCAAAAGTGCATTACTTGTCAAAGTTTCAAAGGGAACACTGGATTGCAGCAACAGTGGAAAGAACTGCCTCCAGTGAATAACCCATTGGAGAGGATTGGATTAGATCTTACTGATATGGTTGCTGGAATCCAGGGTTACCGATATGTCCTTACAGTAATAGATCATTACGGTCACTTTGTTAGGTTCTTCCACCTGAAGATCAAACACTCTACACACATAACAGACAAACTTTGGCAATATGTGGCAGATTATAGATCACCTCAGAGTATTGCCCTGGACAACAGAGGCGAATTCACAAGTACAGACTTCCACACATTCTGCCAGCAACATTAAATTATTTTATACTACTCAACCCCTTACCATTCTCAAGGGAACGGTAAAACAGAGAGGATGCACCATACCCTGAAGTCGGTCCTCTCTGTCTTATGTCGAGGACACCCCTTTCGTTGGCCCCAACTGCTTCAAACATGTCAGATTGTCATGAATCAAGCTATTCACACTTCAATGGGACAGCAGCCATACTTCACGTTCTTCTCCCGCCATCCACTCAGACTGGTGAATGCACAACTTCCCTCGATCGACAGCGAAAAAGACGAGTTGGCCACTGCGCACACTCTCATCAAGGAAACTCACTAGAAGATGGCACGCCGGTACGGAGACGTGGCAAATAGAAGAAGGAAGAATCAGACTGTCGGTGTGAGAAGCTTGGTGTGGGTCAAAAAGGAAACAGTGGTGCCAGGTACATGTCGGAAGTTAAATGTGAAGTGGGATGGTCCCTATCGTGTAGTGGAAATGTTGGACGGCAGTGTATATATAGTGGAGAATGTCTTTACTTGAAAACGAATACAGAGAGCTGCCGAGCACGTGAAACCTTATCATGGTAGTGAAGAGTGGCTGTTAGAACCCCTAGAAAGTGCCTTTACACCTGACCAGGTAGATGAACAATTACAGCCCCACGAAAGACGACCTCCTCACCGACTCATTGAGGAATGTTGATATGTCTCTGAGGGCTAAATAGTGTAACAGTTTATGGAATGGATAAGGAAGTGTGTGCAGGTAGGACTGGCTGACAATTGACTGCGAAGTGCTATAGTTTCAGGGAGAGAGAAAAAGGTTGAGATGGGCTTAGCCCAGTTCAGTGGAGATACTACGAGAACTTGACTTCGAGGGGCTGAGCACGCCTACCCCTCACATTACAGCTGACACGGCCGAGAGTGTGGTCGCGACTTCAGGACCTGTCAAGCGCTCATCAGTCACTAGGTGGAAGGCTGGAAACGAAAGTACTGAATGGAAGTAATGTGAGTGAGACTGAGTGACAGCAAGTGTGAATGGGAAGTGCCCCTGTGACTATCTTGGCAATGAGAGTACGAGTCCACCCAGCAAGGTGACTATGCCATTACTTAGGCAGGAGGTTAACTGGGGTTTCTCTTCTCCTCTGGATATATTTTTCCTTGTTAATTCATTAGTGATGTGAAGCGACCCCCTGGGGTAAGCAGTGTATTATGTGGACCAATAGGTGCCACTTATCGTGGGGAGAGTGTCATAGAAAGGTGTGTTTAAAAGAGGACTCGCAGTCAAGTCGGTAAGTCTGTCCCATCCGCACAAGCATCCTTGGAATGTGTATTAGTGATTGTGTTGAAAATATTCCGATGGTGAAAATTTGTTTCCCGGAGGAGGGACCCCTGTAGTGCCAATAAGTTAGGTTAAGATATAATATAATTGTAACTTAGATCTAAGGTAGTTATAATTTAGTAATTAAGAACAATTTAGTATAAGTGTGAATAATTATAATCTGGTATAAGTGTATTATAAGTATATAATAAGAATGATTTTTGTATTGCAGAAATAAGTTAAAAGTGAACATCTGTGTATTATGTAATTCTCATTATTACGTCAGCCGACCACATTGCCTCATCCCCTCCATACGCACTCCCTCCTCTCCTCCATAAAACACGCGGGTAGCGGAGCTGAACTTTTAAATTGACTTAATCTTCATAACCTCTTATTTGAGTAAATTCAAAGATATCTTTCGGTCTCAATTCATATTAGTGTTAGAAATGCTGATTGAGAAAATGCCAGAAGGGGAGAAACAGTTCAAAATATTCTATATATTTAGTTACCTCGAAATATCGATCATTGTACATTCCCACACTTGGTTACTCTGACAAAATAGCATCCGAACATCATTACGAAGGCTTGATATTAAGTGATGTTATCATTCTCGATACTACTCAAATTTTCTCCATGGTCGTGTAATCTTGGTGAGATACGATAAGCTCTAAAGAAGTCAATTCCCAAAAGGGTAATGTGAGACATACTTGTTAACCTCAAAACTGTAACCGGAAGTTAACATCCTGGAATGCATTCGGACCAGTTCTCCCAGCTTATATAAGGGCAAGGCACGCTTTGTGTGCGTGACTGAACCACTGCTTTTCGTCTTGTCCACAGGTTAGTGATAAAGCCTCATAATTCCCCCTTCCGTTGTTTCCACATTGAAAGTTATAGAGAATAGAGTGATTAATAGTGTGTTCAATAGCAAAGTTCTTGTGTGACTCAACCACTGCTTTTCGTCTGGTTCACAGATTTTAACATCAAATCAAGTCGTAATCTGCCAATACGTCACCACACTTACATACACTCCCCCCTTCCCCCACCCATTCATCGTTAGGCAAAAATCTAAATCATTGTACCTTAACCTCAGTCGAGGAGTTTCTGTATCGTAAGTCACAAGGGAAATAATGTAATCGAAGTGTATTTCTTTAGCCTAAAAATGTAATCTAATTGTCGGAAGTTGTGTAAGTATTGAATTAGGTCATTTTTGGTTTTACTATGAATTGAATTGAGTGTTATGATTAAGTTTCATCACTGAAGTGAAAGTGTATTGGTACAGTCCCTCCTCGAGTCTTCTGTGACCAAGGAGAACGACATCCACTTATAACTTGTATGGTCCTTCTGTTCCAAGTGGTATTAGATCAATGTTAACTAGGGAAGTGAGTGTATGGATTTAAGCATTTATCTAATTTTGGGTAAGATTAAAATCAATGTTATAGTCTTTATATTCGGATTTCAACTACCCTTCTTTGATGGCTATGTATGGGGCAGCCCGCAAGGTGTACTAGGGAGAATAACAACTCGAGAACCTAAGCCTGCTTAAATTCATGCTAACCCATTCAGTATGAAATCTGATCCTACAGTTTGGACATAAGTCGGGTAAGTCATTAGTATCTATGTCGGAGTAAAAGGGGTGTAAAACACCCCAGTTGTTTTTGGTTTACACTGAAAACAGGCTCGGTAATTTAATGGCATCCCCGTTGGAAAGTAAACAGTGTTGTGCTCAAGGTCAGTTCAGTGACTGCTAGCCATAAAGAATATCACGCTGCCACACCTACCATCCTCCATAAATTCTAATACAACCTTATATTGAACTAAGACGAACTGGCATAGAAACTTCTCCTGATACTAAGTTCCCAGTATCAACTGTCACCCTTGTAATCTCGCCTTTAAATTCAATGCACATCCTGGTGATTTACACTCCAACACTAAGCGGTGGTATAAGAAATTGTTGTAAGAGGAGAAATTGTAGTGACATCAAGTTTTGTGGGATCAGAATCATCGTAACAATACTCTGGTGTCTTAATAGTGAGATAAAATTAACATTCTAAAGCAATACACTGGGGTTAGCGGTGGTATTCATTAAAATTCTCGGCAATACACTGGTGGCCAGTGAGTTATACATAAAAATCCCTACCAATACAGTGGTGGCTTAAGGTGGTATATATATATATATATATATATATATATATATATATATATATATATATATATATATATATATATAGTTACTGAACAGAGAAAGATAATGTACACTTTAAGTGAGAATACTAAAAGTCACTACTGTCCCGTAAAGTTCCAGGTTCAAAACAAAAGAGTTAGGTAAAATTACAAGTTAAAGTTTAATGCTCAAACTAACAACAAAACATTCAGGACTCATAAGGATAATGTAATGGCAAATAAACAGGTTAAATATATGGTTAACTGCAATAGCCTCTATTAACACGAAATTAGCAAGAGTAAATTTATCTAAGTCAGCCCTGATAAAATGAGATACCAGATAATACTCAGTGAATGCCAGATAAATTTTTACAGATACAAACTATTATCAAAAATGACTAACATAAAACCCAACATTAATCAAAAACCTCACTAGGCCTAAGAATTAACCTTATGCTACACAGTACAAGAAAAAATGCAATAACACTTATACTCAAATTACACACAGCTGCTAGATGTTTGGAGATTTCTTGAGCACTCACAATAATAATATCTGTACAGGGGAGGACAGAGATGTGAACAAAATGAGGAGCAGATCTAAGTGGCCATGATGCAGAGCCTGAGCTCATTATATAGGTGCCAGCAGAGCTTGATACAACTTGTAAGAAGGACGCGCAAATGAAGCCATGGGGACAAAGAGTTGACAATCCCGCACTCAACAACAGAAATGACGACTTACTCTACTATAACGGTAGAAGGGGGGAACTGAGGCAGAACACGCTCGTGATCAAACATGCAGCAACTGTGCGTTAAAATTACACAAAGGATGATGAAATCATAGGCTATGTAACACCTCCCCACAAAGAAAAAGAAATTTACAAAGGAAATTTCTTATTACTCTAAAACAATCTGTCTAAAGTCTAGATAAGCAATCTGCAATAACATTTTCTTTCCCCTTGACATGTTGTATGTCTAATGAATACTCCTGAAGAAGTAGACTCCATCTTGTCAATCTCTGATTTTTATCTTTAAACTTACTAAGGAATTTCAGTGGGTTGTGATCGGTATAAATGACTATGGGGTCAAAACCAGAACACAAATAAAATGAAAAATGCTGTAAACCCAAAATCAAGGCCAAAAGCTCTTTCTCAATAGTTGAGTAGTTCTTTTGAGGTGGAGTGAACTTCTTACTGTAATAAGATACAGGATGTTCAATACCCTGATCATCCTCTTGCAGCAAAACAGCCCCAGCTCCTGTATCACTTGCATCAACAGCCATCTTAAAAGGCTTAGCAAAATTTGGAGTAGCGAGCACTGGCTGACTTAATAGAATAGCTTTAAGTTTGTTGAAAGAGGATTCACAGTTATCAGTGCAGACAAATTTAACTCCGTTTTTCAGTAGGTCTGTAAGTGGTGATACAAGAATAGAAAAGTTAAGAACAAATCTCCTGTAATAACCTACCATTCCCAAAAATCTTTGTAGCTCTTTCCTACTTTTAGGTCTGGGAAGATCACTTATAACCTGAACCTTAGCTCCTGGTGGTGCAATATGTCCATCACCAATTACATACCCAAGGTACTGAACTTTAGCTTGACCAAACTCACACTTTGATAAATTAGCTACAAGATTAGCATGAACCAAACGCTCAAGAAATTTACTGACATGGCATAGGTGATCTTTCCAGTTGTCGCTGAAGATTAATACATCATCAGTATAAACAACACACCCTGCCAAACCCTCTGTTACAACATTCATGAGCTTCTGAAATGTGGCTGGTGCATTCTTCATACCATATGGCATTACTGAACATGCAAAAGTCTTTCCTAGTGTTACAAAACATGAGATCTCCCTAGCACGTTCAGTCATAGGTACTTGCCAGTATCCCTTTAACAAATCAAACTTACTTATGTACCTAGCCTTTCCGATCTTGTCTATGCAATCTTCCAAACGAGGGAGAGGGTAAGTGTCTGTTTTGGTTATCTGATTAACACGTCTGTAGTAGATGCAAAGCCTCTGTGACCCACCTGGCTTAGGGACTAGAGTGACAGGAGAACTCCACTCGCTCTGACAGGGCTCAATCATCTTGTGGTCCAACAGGTAGCCAAGCTCCTTCTGGATGAGAGGAACTTTCACTGGGTTCACACGGTAAGGAGGCAATTTAATTGGCTTTGCGTCTCCAACATCGACATTATGCATCAACACAGTGGTTCTTCCTGGAGTTGCACGGAACACTTGCGGGTACTCCTGCAGTAATGCCGAAAACTCCTGCCTTTCCTTGGGAGGTAGATGAGAAAGCTTAGTCTGGAGATCATTCATGATATCAGGATTCTTCCCCAAACTATCACTCAGGCTCATGCTGCATGGGAGAACTTCACTTGTAGACTCGGGTGGAACAGCTACAGTGCAGACTGGATTATTTTCGTCCCGCCTGTGATATAACTTTAGCATGTTGATGTGACATAGTTGCTTGCTCTTTCTACGATCTGGTGTGGCGATGACATAGTTGACATCACTGAGTTTCTTCTCCACGAAATAAGGGCCACTAAACTTGGCTTGAAGAGGTTGCCCATGAACTGGTAGCAGAATCAAAACCTGATCTCCTGGCTGAAAGTGGCGTAACCTGGACTTCTTATCATACCAAGTCTTCATCTTCTCCTGAGCAGCTCCTAAATTCTCTCTCGCCAGCTGTAAAGCAGTGGACAGCCGTTCTTTGAACTTCATCACATACTCCAGCAGGTTGACGTCATCTTCCTCCGACAGCCAGCATTCCTTGCGTAACTTAAGGGGTCCTCTTACTTCATGGTCAAACAGTAATTCAAAAGGTGAGAAGCCCAGTGATTCATTTGGAGATTCTCTTGCAGCAAACACAACGAATGGAAGACCTTTATCCCAGTCTTTCTGATGTTCCAAACAGTATTTCTTGAGCATCGATTTGAGTGTTTGATGATATCTCTCCAACGCTCCTTGGGTCTGGGGATGGTAAGCTGAAGACGTGATCTGGGTGATGCCCAACTCTTTCAGAGACTGCTTGAAAACGTTTGACATGAAATTACTTCCCCAATTGGACTGTACCTCCTTGGGCAGACCAAACTTTGTGAAGAACCCTAGCATTTCCTTAACCACGTTCTTTGCTGAGATGTTTCTAAGTGGAATGGCTTCAGGATAACGAGTAGCCATATCAATCATGGTCAACACATAAGAAAATCCTGAAGAAGTCTTAGGAAGAGGGCCCACAATATCCACCAACACACGGGTGAAAGACGCCTCAAAAGGAGGAATGGGAACTAGAGGTGCAACCTTTTCGGTCTGATTACACTTCCCCACAACTTGACAGGTGTGACAAGACTTACAATACCAGGAAACATCCCTGAAGATACCTGGCCAGTAGAAGTGTTTCAAAATGCATGCCACAGTCTTCCTTATTCCAAGGTGTCCTGCCAAACTGGTATCATGAGCCACTCGAATGATATCCTGCCTACAAACACGAGGGATGACAACTTGATGTACAACCTCCCATTCACAGTCGGCTGATGCTGTTGGGGGTCTCCACTTCCTCATAAGTACTCCTGACTTTACATAATAACAAGTAGAAGCACCGGCTGACTCTTCTTCACTGTAAGCAGAGTTAGCTAGACCTTTCAACTCAGGGTCAGCAACCTGCAACTCAACCAACTCTTGACGAGACAAATTATCAACACTACGGGGTACTGCCTCATCTGGTGAGTGGTCCAAAGTAGCAAGAAAAGTGTCAGCTAGGATAACATCATCATCATCATTATCCTCTAAATCACCAGTAACTTTAGACTTAGCCCTAGTGACAGCACATGCAGGGAACACATCAGGGACATCACAATCCTGGGACGCAGCCACTGGCTCACTAGACAACTGAGGAGCTGGACACACTTGACTTCCACCAATATCATTTCCAAGTAAGAAAGTTACACCTGACATTGGGAGTGTCTCAACCAACCCAACCATAACGGAACCATTAACAAAACCAGACTCTAAATTCACTCTGCACAGAGGGACAGAGAAGTAATTATTCCCTACACCTTGTAAGATTACAGTTTCATCAGAGGAATTAACATTAGAGCCTAGAACACTGGTCAGCATAAGGGATTGGCAAGCACCTGTATCACGATATATTTTAACTGATTTCCTGTCATTACTGTCCAGAGGACTGACAAAACCATCAGACAGGAAATTAGCACATGAACTCTTGAGAGTGTCACCCACGTTACTGCTCAAAAGAGGAGCTCCATCATGAGAATTTAAGTTACCCCTCAAAGCAGGTTCAGTTAACTCAGTTAAAGAATTCTGGGAACTCTCAAGAGTGGACACTAGACCAATTGACTGAATATTTAAAGACTCCTTTTTGTTCACATCACGCTGTCTCCTGAAACATCTCTCCGTAGTATGACCAAGCTTACTACAATAAGTACATTTACTTTTCTGAAATCTAGAGGTGAAGCTGGTATTTTCTTCCTGAGAAACATCATCTTTATTCTCTTTCCTGTTACCTGTACTCTGAGTAAAGGCAACGTACTTACTCTCAGCTTTCCCTTTTTCTTTAGAATATCTCTTGTGAGTGAGAACATATTCATCAGCTAACTCTGCAGCATCAGACAAATTATCTATTCTTTTCTCATCAAGATATAGGCTTACATCTTTATAAATACACCTTTTGAAATCCTCCAGCAAAATCATCTGCTTAAATTTACCAAAATCAGAATCCACATTCTTAGAATTTAACCACTGCTCTAACAGATCTTCTTTGATTTTTGCATAGTCAACATGGGATTGCTTATCTTGCTTGTAAGTTGTCCTAAATTTTACTCTATAGGCTTCAGGAACAAGCTCATAGGCCTTAAGAATCAAGCTCTTAACTACATCATAATTATCAGATTGATCCTGAGGCAAAGATGCATAAGTTACTTGAGCTTTACCGGTGAGAACAGTTTGAAGGAGTACTGGCCAATACTCCTTGGGCCAACTAAAACCTGTAGCTACCCTCTCAAACAACTGAAAATACTTTGTTAAATCATATTCATTAAAAGGAGGGACAAGTTTAACATTTTTAGCCACATGAAAATCATCAGAGCTAGATGATCCAGTTCCACCTTGTTTCATGCGATACTCATGGTCTGCCTGAATCCTGGCAAGTTCAATTTGTGCCTGAGCCTGTACCTGTGCCTCTTGAATACGAGCATTTGCCTCATTAACACGAGACTCCGCCTCCTTAGCCTTAGCCTCCTGCAGGGCTAGCTGTAACTTAGCTAATTCAATCTGCGTTTGCTCATTTGGAGGAGGTACATTAAACAAGCTTTCATTAATCATGTCAACAATTTGATCTTTAGAATGATGAGAGCAAACAGCAATTCCCAATTGTTGAGCAACAAGCTTAAGTTCATTCTTTGTTCTGTTTTCTACATCACACACTGTTTGCACATTTGACAAAAAATCTTTGGCTTCATCAAGTGTAGTAATAGTAGACATCATGAATAAGTAACAGTCACAAAATATCAAGCAATATCCTTATGATAATATCCTGAATATCCTGATATGAGGTCGCCAAATTTATGTTACGGAACAGAGAAAGATAATGTACACTTTAAGTGAGAATACTAAAAGTCACTACTGTCCCGTAAAGTTCCAGGTTCAAAACAAAAGAGTTAGGTAAAATTACAAGTTAAAGTTTAATGCTCAAACTAACAACAAAACATTCAGGACTCATAAGGATAATGTAATGGCAAATAAACAGGTTAAATATATGGTTAACTGCAATAGCCTCTATTAACACGAAATTAGCATGAGTAAATTTATCTAAGTCAGCCCTGATAAAATGAGATACCAGATAATACTCAGTGAATGCCAGATAAATTATTACAGATACAAACTATTATCAAAAATGACTGACATAAAACCCAACATTAATCAAAAACCTCACTAGGCCTAAGAATTAACCTTATGCTACACAGTACAAGAAAAAATGCAATAACACTTATACTCAAATTACACACAGCTGCTAGATGTTTGGAGATTTCTTGAGCACTCACAATAATAATATCTGTATAGGGGAGGACAGAGATGTGAACAAAATGAGGAGCAGATCTAAGTGGCCATGATGCAGAGACTGAGCTCATTATATAGGTGCCAGCAGAGCTTGATACAACTTGTAAGAAGGACGCGCAAATGAAGCCATGGGGACAAAGAGTTGACAATCCCGCACTCAACAACAGAAATGACGACTTACTCTACTATAACGGTAGAAGGGGGGAACTGAGGCAGAACACGCTCGTGATCAAACATGCAGCAACTGTGCGTTAAAATTACACAAAGGATGATGAAATCATAGGCTATGTAACAATATATATATATATATATATATATATATGTATGTATATTAAGTTCTTGTCAATAGAATGTGCTCTATGCTTCGCACGAACTGTAGAAGTCTTGGGAATAGTAGCCTCAGTTGTGTGTAAGATGGAATTGGTTAAATTTCTGACCTTTACATCTATGGTTTCTCCAGATATATCTGAACTGGCGATCCTTGACAAGGATCCCCAGTCTGCTTTCTTATAGTTAAATTTGGGGGATGGAGGGTCCGAAACAATGTCACTTGTATAAGAAAGACAGATGGGTAAATGATCACTTCCCAAGAAGTCGTCATAAGTGTCCCACGAGAAATCTTGATGTATACCTGGGGAGGCCAGATATAATGGCCGAAAAGTTACCAGTACAATCATCTACACGAGTCGCTCTACCATCCTTCAGAAGACAGAGGTTGGACTGTAATATTAGGTTCGAGACTTGCTCCCCACGACCATCGATCCTCAAGCTACCTCACTGATAGTGATAGGTGTTAAAGTCGCCCAACACTAACTTATTCCCAGGCAGATATTCAGTTAGTGAATTTAAAGCATTACTATCAATGGGGCCATGTGGTGGACAGTACAAAGAGCAAATAGACAGATACGTGTTATTAAATTTCACTCTGCACGCGACTGCTTCCAGAGTAGAATTTAGAATCACTTCCGTTTGTAGGTATGATTTGTGTGTGTATATGGCAACTCATGACCTTCATATTTTCTATATAAGTGGTAGTGTTTGCAATGTGGAGGATCAGGGTGATCCACCAAGTGCGTTTCCTGTATACAAATAACGTCTGGCCTGTGTATTGAAAGCAAGATTGCTATATTATATACTTTATTCCCAAGAGTCCTACAATTCCACTGTAATATAATGAATGCGACGGTTTAAGATTTGCAAGGGTGGCCAATGTGCTTAAGTTTTTTATGTCCCCCGCGGCTGGGCGAGTGGCTACTGGGGGACCTATCCCAGTGCTTGCTGATGGAAACCTCCATTTTTTCGTTAATAACGAGGCTCCCAGATTCCACCAAGGAAGAGCTACCCTTTCTCTCCCTCGCTGGACCACGAGCACAAAGAACATGAGGGCGTGACTGTTTTGTGAGGGTGGTCATATTACACTTACTTGAGTTGTCTGACTTCGGTTTAGGCTTGACTGACTGAGAGACAACAGCAGCCTAGGAGTAAAAAGTACAGTAGCAGAGGGGATGTCAGCCTGAGAGTTTTTTAATGTGCTCGAATGTGGGCATAGGCCTCACAGCCTGCTCCCAAGTGGGTTGGGGATATATGGCTTTACATTAATAATTTCATAGCCAACTTTGACATGTGCCAGGAGTGAAACTTTGCCAAAAGTCGAAACAATAGTGGCCATCTTCATCCTCATGCCTTTGGAATATCTAGCAATGAACCGGGCATCGATTACGTCCTGCTGAGCAAGTTCTCGTATGATCTCATCTTCCATAACCATGAGATCCCTGCAGGTGATGACACCTTTGCAGGAATTCATGGAATCCTCTGCGGGACATCTTATTCGTGGAACCGACGCAGTTTCATCAAGTCTTTTACCTGGGAGAAGTTCCATTTGCAAGTTTTTTTTTACCTGTTCCACATCCCCAGCACAGTAATCAGTCACTTTCTTGATGAGGAAAGGATTGAGACTGCTCAAGGGAGTGGAAACGAGAGCATGGAGTGTTACGACCTGTGCATTAAGTACAGGGATGTTAAGAGCGGTACGAGTCTGGGACCGTTCTGTTTGGGGGCTGTCAGTCCGTGGTTCAGTCAGGGGTCGGTCAGGACCACCTCCCCATTCAGGCGTCCGCCATAGTGACCACTAAGTGGGAAGAAGGAGAAAAGCGAGCAAGGGACAAACAACCTGGGACCAAACACCTAAGGTTACCCTCTCAAATCACTCCAGGGAGGCCTGACCATGTTTATTCACGCTGCAGAGAGACCAGTGGGGGAGACCCTCCGTGGGCGAGTAGGGAAAGGCAAACTCCAAACTAACAGGGAGGGGAGATAGATGAGTACTAGCTAACCTAACCACCATCAGAAGGGTGAAAAAAAATGCTAATGCCAATGAGGCAGCCCTATAAATCTAGAGAAGAGAGCACACGAGCATACATCCACTCTCTTCACGACCAATCATAAAAGTCACATCGTGGACAGCACTCCAATTGAATAAATAGTCCACAGCCTGGTCGGTAACCTAAACACAACACGTAAACAATTTCCCACTACCTGGCTAGCCTGGCTGTCTGCTCGTTAAGAGATATGCCAGTGGCCTCGCTAACATTAGAACCCATTATTTTGGTCGACGTTACATACATTTGCACTGGGGGCGGACTCATAACATCTACGTTTCATCGTACTATCTACATATTTTATCATTTTAGAATCTATTAAGTCGGCACTGTGGCCTGTGTCAAACCTGTGTTTCACAATCACATTATTCATATTGAAACTTCATGTCATAATTATTTTCCATCACTCGTTTCTCTAAACCTCGAAATGTTACTTCAACACATTCTTTTTTACATCCCAAATAAGGTGCACTGTAAACTCCTGCCTGGCACACATCCTGTCTACTCTTTTTCTTTTTCAGTAAAATACCCACTGTTACAGAACCTATTCTCACAACACTGATACTGTCCTTATTTAGCTGTGGGTAACTATTACTAGCTACTGAGGTATTAAGCAATATGATCCTCTTCTCACAGTTCTCACTTCTCTCTTTTCTTGTATGGATATTTTCAGCATTCTTCCTAGCCTTCGTGATAAAGTAATGAGGGAATTTCAGTTCAGTGAAAGCATTGAAAACATTCTTATATTCCTTCTCTATTCACTCAAACATATCCTGAAGGCTGGAAGATAAAATCCAGTAATAATCCGGAGTTTAGTCGCGTTATCCGTAGCAGAATGACGTGGTGCAGAGGCGGAAGAATATTCTGCCCCACATTTTGTATGACTTGTGGAGATCTCTGGCAACTCACTCTGAGTAGTACACAGCTCATATGAACCTCTATGAATGACCAGGCCGAACTCAGGCAAGTGGCATGTGGATCACACTGTTGCCTAAAATTTATTTTCTTTATCATTCATCTCTAGCTACGTTTAATATATAGTAAAATGTGTCTGTAACAAGAATGTTTGCATTCTTATGATAAGAAAGACTTTTAGGAAAACAGTACCTCTATCAGACTGTCTGACGTTATCTTATCACTCCTCCGAAATATCAACAAATTGAACTGTCACTCATGGCCACTACCAGTAAAAGGATTAGGTTATCTTTACGTAAGGGCGTGTTTCCATGACTAATTTTTCTGTTGCCTATTAGCGGCAAAAATGCAGTGAATTGGGATGACTCAAATTATTACACACTTATGACAATATCAACATGGATCAGGAAATACGGTGTATATTGAATGGCATATGAACTTTTTTTATATGAACCGAAGTTTTCCCCGCATGTTCCGTTCGCATGACATCGAATTTAACTTTCCAAGGAAACGAAGTGTCATCGTTCTTGCAATTCTTTATATATGTATTATGAATAGCTTAATCATTTATACCCTTATTAATCTACACATCCATGAAATGATGATAAAATCAAAACAGTGGTAACTGATATCAACACCAACACCATGTGGATGCATAAAGAGTCAGGCGACTTGGTGTAATAGTCTCCAGAAATGTCACAGATGTTAAACTATACATACAACAGCAATATTAACATGAGTTATCAGGAATAATGTATTACTTGCTACAGTAAGACTACTCTCTCTCTCTCTCTTTCTCTCTCTCTCTCTCTCTCTCTCTCTCTCTCTCTCTCTCTCCAAATAGATACAATATAAATAGCCTGTGTATATATATATATATATATATATATTGTTACATAGCCTATGATTTCATCATCCTTTGTGTAATTTTAACGCACAGTTGCTGCATGTTTGATCACGAGCGTGTTCTGCCTCAGTCCCCCCCTTCTACCGTTATAGTAGAGTAAGTCGTCCTTTCTGTTATTCAGTGCGGGATTGTCGACCGTTTGTCCCCATCGCTTCATTTGCGCGTCCCTCTTACAAGTTGTGTCAGGCTCTGCTGGCTCCTATATAATGAGCTCAGTCTCTGCATCATTGCTACTTAGATCTGCTCCTCATTTTGTTCACATCTCTGTCCTCCCCTGTACAGATATTATTATTGTGAGTGCTCAAGAAGTCTCCAACCATCTAGCAGCTGTGTGTAATTTGAGTATAACTGTTATTGCATTTTTTCTTGTACTGTATAGCATAAGTTTAATTTGTAGGCCTAGTGAAGTTTTTGTAATTCGTGTGGGGTTCTTTATGTCAGTCATTTTTGATAATAGTTTGTATCTGTAATTATTTATCTGGCATTCACTGAGTATTATCTGGTATCTCATTTTATCAGGGCTGACTTAGATAAAATTTACTCTTGCTAATTTCGTGTTAATAGAGGCTATTGCAGTTAACCATATATTTAACCTGTTTTTGCCATTACATTATCCTTATGAGTCCTGAATGTTTTATTGTTAGTTTAAGCATTAAACTTTGACTTGTAATTTTACCTAACTCTTTGTTTTGAACCTGGAACTTTACGGGACAGTAGTGACTCTTCGTGTTCTCACTTAAAGTGTACATTATCTTTCTCTGTTCCGTAACATAAATTTGGCGACCTCATATCAGGATATTCAGGATATTATCATAAGGATATTGTTTGATATTTTGTGACTGTGATATATTCATGATGGCTACTATTTCTACACTTGATGAAGCCAAAGATTTTTTGTCAAATGTGCAAACAGTGTGTGATATAGAAAACAGAACAAAGAATGAACTTAAGCTTGTTGCTCAACAATTGGGAATTGTTGTTCGCTCTCATCATTCTAAAGATCAAATTGTTGACATGATTAATGAAAGCTTGTTTAATGTAACTCCTCCAAATGAGCAAACGCAGATTGAATTAGCTAAGTTACAGCTAGCCCTGCAGGAGGCCCGTGCTAAGGAGGCTGAGTTTCACGCACAAGTTGAACTTGCTAGGATTCAGGCAGACCATGAGTATCGCATGAAACAATGTGGAACTGGATCATCTTGCTCTGATGATTCTGATGTGGCTAAAAATGTTAAACTTGTCCCTCCTTTTAATGAATCTGATTTAACAAAGTATTTTCAGTTGTTTGAGAGGGTAGCTACAGGTTTTAATTGGCCTAAGGAGTATTGGCCAGTACTCCTTCAAACTGTTCTCACCGGTAAAGCTCAAGTAACTTATGCATCTTTGCCTCAGGATCAGTCTGATAATTATGATGTAGTTAAGAGCTTGATTCTTAAGGCCTATGAGCTTGTTCCTGAAGCCTATAGAGTAAAATTTAGGACAACTTACAAGCAAGATAAGCAATCCCATGTTGAGTATGCAAAAATCAAAGAAGATTTGTTAGAGCAGTGGTTAAATTCTAAGAATGTGGATTCTGATTTTGGTAAATTTAAGCAGATGATTTTGCTGGAGGATTTCAAAAGGTGTATTAGTAAAGATGTAAGCCTATATCTTGATGAGAAAAGAATAGATAATTTGTCTGATGCTGCAGTTTTAGCTGATGAGTATGTTCTCACTCACAAGAGATATTCTAGAGAAAAAGGGAAAGCTGAGAGTAAGTACGTTGCCTCTACTCAGAGTACAGGTAACAGGAAAGAGAATAAGGATGATGTTTCTCAGGAAGTAAATACCAGCTTCACCTCTAGATTTCAGAAAAGTAAATGTACTTATTGTAGTAAGCTTGGTCATACTACGGAGAGATGTTTCAGGAGACAGCGTGATGTGAACAAAAAGGAGTCTTTAAATATTCAGTCAATTGGTCTAGTGTCCACTCTTGAGAGTTCCCAGAATTCTTTAACTGAGTTAACTGAACCTGCTTTGAGGGGTAACTTAAATTCTCATGATGGAGCTCCTCTTTTGAGCAGTAACGTGGGTGACACTCTCAAGAGTTCATGTGCTAATTTCCTGTCTGATGGTTTTGTCAGTCCTCTGGACAGTAATGACAGGAAATCAGTTAAAATATATCGTGATACAGGTGCTTGCCAATCCCTTATGCTGACCAGTGTTCTAGGCTCTAATGTTAATTCCTCTGATGAAACTGTAATCTTACAAGGTGTAGGGAATAATTACTTCTCTGTTCCTCTGTGCAGAGTGAATTTAGAGTCTGGTTTTGTTAATGGTTCCGTTATGGTTGGGTTGGTTGAGACACTCCCAATATCAGGTGTAACTTTCTTACTTGGAAATGATATTGGTGGAAGTCAAGTGTGTCCAGCTCCTCAGTTGTCTAGTGAGCCAGTGGCTGCGACCCAGGATTGTGATGTCCCTGATGTGTTCCCTGCATGTGCTGTCACTAGGGCTAAGTCTAAAGTTACTGGTGATTTAGAGGATAATGATGATGATGATGTTATCCTAGCTGACACTTTTCTTGCTAATTTGGACCACTCACCAGATGAGGCAGTACCCCGTAGTGTTGATAATTTGTCTCGTCAAGAGTTGGTTGAGTTGCAGGTTGCTGACCCTGAGTTGAAAGGTCTAGCTAACTCTGCTTACAGTGAAGAAGAGTCAGCCGGTGCTTCTACTTGTTATTATGTAAAGTCAGGAGTACTTATGAGGAAGTGGAGACCCCCAACAGCATCAGCCGACTGTGAATGGGAGGTTGTACATCAAGTTGTCATCCCTCGTGTTTGTAGGCAGGATATCATTAGAATGGCTCATGATTCCAGTTTGGCAGGACACCTTGGAGTGAGGAAGACTGTGGCACGCATTTTGAAACACTTCTACTGGCCAGGTATCTTCAGGGATGTTTCCTGGTATTGTAAGTCTTGTCACACCTGTCAAGTTGTGGGGAAGTGTAATCAGACCGAAAAGGTTGCACCTCTAGTTCCCATTCCTCCTTTTGAGGCGCCTTTCACCCGTGTGTTGGTGGATATTGTGGGCCCTCTTCCTAAGACTTCTTCAGGATTTTCTTATGTGTTGACCATGATTGACATGGCTACTCGTTATCCTGAAGCCATTCCACTTAGAAACATCTCAGCAAAGAACGTGGTTAAGGAAATGCTGGGGTTCTTCACAAAGTTTGGTCTGCCTAAGGAGGTACAGTCAGACCGGGGGAGTAATTTCATGTCAAACGTTTTCAAGCAGTCTCTGAAAGAGTTGGGCATCACCCAGATCACGTCTTCAGCTTACCATCCCCAGACCCAAGGAGCGTTGGAGAGATATCGTCAAACACTCAAATCGATGCTCAAGAAATACTGTTTGGAACATCAGAAAGACTGGGATAAAGGTCTTCCATTCGTTGTGTTTGCTGCAAGAGAATCTCCAAATGAATCACTGGGCTTCTCACCTTTTGAACTACTGTTTGGCCATGAAGTAAGAGGACCCCTTAAGTTACTCAAGGAATGCTGGCTGTCGGAGGAAGATGACGTCAACCTGCTGGAGTATGTGATGAAGTTCAAAGAACGGCTGTCCACTGCTTTACAGCTGGCGAGAGAGAATTTAGGAGCTGCTCAGGAGAAGATGAAGACTTGGTATGACAAGAAGTCCAGGTTACGCCACTTTCAGCCAGGAGATCAGGTTTTGATTCTGCTACCAGTTCATGGGCAACCTCTTCAAGCCAAGTTTAGTGGCCCTTATTTCGTGGAGAAGAAACTCAGTGATGTCAGCTATGTCATCGCCACACCAGATCGTAGAAAGAGCAAGCAACTATGTCACATCAACATGCTAAAGTTATATCACAGGCGGGACGAAAATAATCCAGTCTGCACTGTAGCTGTTCCACCCGAGTCTGCAAGTGAAGCTCTCCCATGCAGTATGAGCCTGAGTGATAATTTGGGGAAGAATCCTGATATCATGAATGATCTCCAGACTAAGCTTTCTCATCTACCTCCCAAGGAAAGGCAGGAGTTTTCGGCATTACTGCAGGAGTACCCGCAAGTGTTCCGTGCCACTCCAGGAAGAACCACTGTGTTGATGCATGATGTCGATGTTGGAGACGCAAAGCCAATTAAACTGCCTCTTTACCGTGTGAACCCAGTGAAAGTTCCTCTCATCCAGAAGGAGCTTGGCTACCTGTTGGACCACAAGATGATTGAGCCCTGTCAGAGCGAGTGGAGTTCTCCTGTCACTCTAGTCCCTAAGCCAGGTGGGTCACAGAGGCTTTGCATTGACTACAGACGTGTTAATCAGATAACCAAAACAGACACTTACCCTCTCCCTCGCGTGGAAGATTGCATAGACAAGATCGGAAAGGCTAGGTACATAAGTAAGTTTGATTTGTTAAAGGGATACTGGCAAGTACCTATGACTGAACGTGCTAGGGAGATCTCATGTTTTGTAACACTAGGAAAGGCTTTTGCATGTTCTGTAATGCCGTATGGTATGAAGAATGCACCAGCCACATTTCAGAAGCTCATGAATGTTGTAACAGAGGGTTTGGCAGGGTGTGTTGTTTATATTGATGATGTATTAATCTTCAGTGACAACTGGAAAGATCACCTATGCCATGTCAGTAAATTTCTTGACCGTTTAGTTCATGCTAATCTTGTAGCTAATTTATCAAAGTGTGAGTTTGGTCAAGCTAAAGTTCAGTACCTTGGGTATGTAATTAGTGATGGACATGTTGCACCACCAGGAGCAAAGGTTCAGGTTATAAGTGATCTTCCCAGTCCTAAAAGTAGGAAAGAGCTACAAAGATTTTTGGGAATGGTAGGTTATTACAGGAGATTTGTTCTTAACTTTTCTATTCTTGTATCACCACTTACAGACCTACTGAAAAAGGGAGTTGAATTTGTCTGGACCGATAACTGTGAATCCTCTTTCAACAAACTTAAAGCTATTCTATTAAGTCAGCCAGTGCTCGCTACTCCAAATTTTGCTAAGCCTTTTAAGATGGCTGTTGATGCAAGTGATACAGGAGCTGGGGCTGTTTTGCTGCAAGAGGATGATCAGGGTATTGAACATCCTGTATCTTATTACAGTAAGAAGTTCACTCCACCTCAAAAGAACTACTCAACTATTGAGAAAGAGCTTTTGGCCTTGATTTTGGGTTTACAGCATTTTTCATTTTATTTGTGTTCTGGTTTTGACCCCATAGTCATTTATACCGATCATAACCCACTGAAATTCCTTAGTAAGTTTAAAGATAAAAATCAGAGATTGACAAGATGGAGTCTACTTCAGGAGTATTCATTAGACATACAACATGTCAAGGGGAAAGAAAATGTTATTGCAGATTGCTTATCCAGACTTTAGACAGATTGTTTTAGAGTAATAAGAAATTTCCTTTGTAAATTTCTTTTTTCTTTGTGGGGAGGTGTTACATAGCCTATGATTTCATCATCCTTTGTGTAATTTTAACGCACAGTTGCTGCATGTTTGATCACGAGCGTGTTCTGCCTCCGTCCCCCCCTTCTACCGTTATAGTAGAGTAAGTCGTCCTTTCTGTTATTCAGTGCGGGATTGTCGACCGTTTGTCCCCATCGCTTCATTTGCGCGTCCCTCTTACAAGTTGTGTCAGGCTCTGCTGGCTCCTATATAATGAGCTCAGTCTCTGCATCATTGCCACTTAGATCTGCTCCTCATTTTGTTCACATCTCTGTCCTCCCCTGTACAGATATTATTATTGTGAGTGCTCAAGAAGTCTCCAACCATCTAGCAGCTGTGTGTAATTTGAGTATAACTGTTATTGCATTTTTTCTTGTACTGTATAGCATAAGTTTAATTTGTAGGCCTAGTGAAGTTTTTGTAATTCGTGTGGGGTTCTTTATGTCAGTCATTTTTGATAATAGTTTGTATCTGTAATTATTTATCTGGCATTCACTGAGTATTATCTGGTATCTCATTTTATCAGGGCTGACTTAGATAAAATTTACTCTTGCTAATTTCGTGTTAATAGAGGCTATTGCAGTTAACCATATATTTAACCTGTTTTTGCCATTACATTATCCTTATGAGTCCTGAATGTTTTATTGTTAGTTTAAGCATTAAACTTTGACTTGTAATTTTACCTAACTCTTTGTTTTGAACCTGGAACTTTACGGGACAGTAGTGATTTTTAGTATTCTCACTTAAAGTGTACATTATCTTTCTCTGTTCCGTAACAATATATATATATATATATATATATATATATATATATATATATATATATATATATATATATATATATATATATATATATATATATAGCTAGTGACGAATGATAAAGGAAATAATTTTAGGCAACTGTGTGATCCACATGCCACTTGACTGAGTTCGGCCTGTTCATTCATGCAGATTCTTAAGAGCTGTTTACCACTCAGAGTGAGTTGCCAGATATCTCCACAAGCCACACAAAATGTGGGTCAGAATATTCTTCCTCCACTGTACATAATCATCTTAGAGGCGATTTGTGGGGACGCTCACCATCTGCTCACTCGATGTAGTGCTGCTTTGGGTGTCTGCCCTTTCCCCTCTTCCTTCCTTACTCTTCTGCTTTCTTGCCTTCATTCTTTCCTCTTCCTTCTGCCTATGAGTTTGACTTGTGGGTTCCGTGGTTCGGTGCATCGCCAGGGTGGGTGGACGGGATGATTTATTGGGTGGGGCTGATTTTTTTTTTTTTTGTGTCCGACTTCTGGGCATAGGCTTCACAGCCTCTCTATATGTCACCACTTCGCCGCTAACACCCACCGTCCATATTGAATACATGCTAGGGCTGTCTCATACAGGACTGGTGTATTGGTATCTGCGGGGGTACTTTTATGACATGTCGGCGGGTTATCTGGTAGATCAGGAAAGTCTGCTTTTATGGAATTCAAATCCTTAAACTGTTCCCTGCCCCAGCCGGGATTCGAACCTGGGTCCATCAGGACTGCAGGCCGCCTCTCTACCGATTCAGCCACCGCCTCCACTGCTTGGGTGGAATGTACTGAGTGGCTTAGGGTTGGTTGTAGGGGTAAATGGGTTGGTGGCTGATTGCGTGGTGTGGACTGTGTGAGTGGCTAGATCGGTGGGGCGTCGGAGAGGGGTTGATAATTTTGATTTGAATGGGATGAGTTTGGTGGATGAGTGGGGTTCGAATGAGTGGATGGGATGGCAGGGTGAATGGGTTTGGGTAAGAAGGGTGGTTGGACATGTGAATAGGAGTGTAGGTCGGTGGGAGGATAGGTTGGAGAGGACTGGTGGGTTTCCAGGGTGAGTTCGGTAGTCAGGGGGGGTGAATATTCACGAAGGGATTGGTAGGTACTGTGGGAGGGCTGGATGGGTTGATGTGATGGATGGCATTGTTGGGTGGACATGGTGGGTTGCATTCGTGGGTGGGGAGGGTGTGTGACCGTAGTTGGTGGACTAGATGAGTCGTCGGAATGAGTGGGTTGCAATGGTGTGTGGGCAAGGTGGATCTTCAGGGTGGGTGAGATGGCCTGGCCCGGGTGGTCTGCATGTGTGGTTGGGTTGGTCATTTGCTGGGTGAGTGGGTTCCGGGTGGGTAGGTGAGTGAGTAGATGTGTTGGGTGGCACTGTTACATGAACTAGGTGGCTGGTATTGATGGGTGGGCAGGGTAGATGGCCGCAATCGGTGAGCTTGGAAAGTCGCACTGGTGGCTGAGATGGGTAAGTGTTGAATGGGTTGAGTGAGTAGGTACATGAGTGGGTGCGTGGATATTAGCTTTTCAGATGACAAGGCTGGAGAGGAACTTTTAGGGCTCGTAGTCATATAACTTGCCACTGTTATTTAGAGTTTTAGTACGAGTACATCATTTAGAATAAGCTGAATAAGTATTTGGAATGAATCTCTGTACAGCAGGGTCATTCTAGTGAAATCAGCTAAAACCTTAATAAAATTACTGCTCACTGAACTGAAGGTGGATGTATACGCTTAATAGTCCACCCAATGGTAGAATGAATTACCAGTATACTAATATTTTATGTGGCAAGACGTGAGAGACAGCAAAGCTTCAGATCTCCGATCCATCCGCCTAACAAATCTGTGGTTTTGTGGGGGTAAGAAGGGGGAGTTTGGGGGAGAAAGTGTGCGATTAACCTGCCCTCCGGTAGCTGACTATCTTGTCTCCTTATTAATATTCGTGACTGTACCGGCTGATAACTCCATAAATGTACTGGGTAATGTACTATCTGAAGATGATGTATCTGTGCCTGTGAATGATTTTATTAGTTTAGGTGGTCTCTGTTTTCCAAACTGTTGCTTCTTTTTTAATGATTATATAGGCAAAGAGCAGGGATGGCAGTGGGGTCCCCCCCTCGGTCCAATAATTTTATAGTTAATGTATTTTTAGAACACCTAGAAACTACTAGTGTACCGATATAGATCCTAGAGAGCTAGTTTGGCTTCTGTGCATAGACGATGTACTTGTGGAAGCTCCTCGTAGGTTAAATTTGAGCAGTCTTTTAGACCACGTAAATAGAGTTGAAAAATGTATGTAATGTACGGTAGAGTAAGAGAATGACAATAGTTTCCTTTACCTAGATGTACTTTTATTAATAGATGTAAAAGAAGTTTAAAGTTCTTAGGAAAAATACTTCCATGAAGTATCCATCCATCCATCCATCCATCATTCAGTCCCATGTGGCCCCATGAGGAGCATAGGAGTCCAGGGCTATGCAAGTTGGTCCTAACATTTAAGATGAGAGTGACCAGCCTAAGTCATCCCTGAGTGGCATTACGTGAGCAGTAAACCCCAACAATCCCTTGGTTATAAACAAACATAGGTTCAATCCGAGTGAAGCGCCTTAATTACCCACTCAACCACCAGGCGCAATAATTTGGTTATATGGTTACCATCCTGTATAGTAAATGGTTTCCTGGTGTACAGAAAAGCATCTGGCTTGCCATTCGGTGTAGAGTCACGCATAAGCAGAAGGAAAGGGAAAGAATCAAGGAAAGAAAAACATTAAGGAAGGAAGAGGGGAAATGGCAGTCACCCAAAACAATTTACATCGAGTGAGTGGATGGTGAGTGTTCCCACCCACCACCTCTAAGATGATTATGTAGGCTACGATGGCGGAAGAATATTCTGACCAATGGCTTGTAGAGGCATCTGGCAACTTACTCTGAGGAGTAAACAACTCATACGAACCTGCATGAATGAACAGGCCGAACTCACTCAAGTGGCATGTGGATCACACAGTTACCAAAAATTATTTCCTTTATCATTCATCACTAGCTATGAGTGATATATATATATATATATATATATATATATATATATATATATATATATATATATATTCGTTTTCGTTTTCGTTTTTAAAGGCTCCAACATGCTTGCATGTGTCGGCCTTGGTCACCTAATGGCGGCTCTCCATGCTGCACGATCCATTGCAGCCTCCCTGTTCAGTCCCTTAACCCTAAGGTCACACTTAATGACCTCGTCCCATGTCTTTCTCGGTCTACCCCTCATAACCCCACCCCCAATATTAACACTTCTCACCTTCCTCACCCAGCTATCATCCCCCATCCTCTCCACATGTCCAAACCACCTCAATCTACCTCTCCTCATCACAACACCAATACACTCCAGTCCCATCCTACCTCTCAACTCTTCCATTGTAAACCCAGCCCCTCCAGGCCTTGGACGCAGGGACGCACTGCACATCCACCTAATCATTGTCATTTCTGTACGTCTGAGCCGGCGAATGTCTTCCTCCTTCACTGCCCAGGTCTCACTGCCATACAGCATTACACTCCTAACACACGCTGCATACAAAGACCCCTTAGCACGTAGGGAGAGCCCCCTCAATGTCAGGAGAGGCAAGAGCTCCCTGAACTTCTTCCAACCACTTCTCACCCTAGCCACAGAGCTAGCTCCAGCCCCACCTCCAGCACACAACATGTCTCCTAAATAACAAAACTCTTCCACACACTCAAGAGATTCACCAGCAAGTTCAATTCTTTCACGTCTGACGATCTCCACCTGCTCACCCCGGCACGCCGTACACATAAAATCAGCATTATCTCGCAGTCTACCTCTGATACCACTACATCTCTTATGCACCCATTTATCACACACACCGCACAAGATGGAATTACTTCCCACGCCCTTGTGGCAAACTGCACATGGCCACTCTCCCTCGTCTTTGACAGTACCGCCACCAACCCTAGATATCATCACTTTTGTTTTATCTGCATTTACCCTTAAACCCTTTTGCCCCATACCATCTCTCCACTTCCTAAACCTTTCCTCCGCCTCCCTTTCATTCTCTGCAATCAACACCAAATCATCAGCATACAACAACTCCCACGGGAGTCCGTTTCTAAAGTCACGTGAAAGGGCTTCAAGTACCATGATAAACAACATGGGACTCAAGACTGACCCCTGATGCACACCAACATTCACGGAAAACTCATCACTCAAATCTCCATTCACTCTCACCTGGGTGTGAGCACCCACATACATGGCCATAACCACCCTAACCAGCCACTCCTCCAAGCCAAGCTTTCTCATTGCCCACTTCACCACCTCTCTAGGGACTCTGTCAAAGGCCTTTTCCAAATCAACAAAAACAAAATAAAGATCCCTTCTCCTACCAATATATTTTTCCTGAAGCTGTCGAACAATGAATATGGCATCAGTGGTCCCCCTACCTGGCATAAACCCAAACTGCATCTCATCAATATTCACTCTTTCTCTAATCATACCTTCTAAAACTCTCTCCATTACCTTCATTATCTGATCTAAAAGCTTTATACCTCTATAATTCCCTCTTTCCAGGGCATCACCCTTCCCTTTATACACATTTACAATTACACTCTTCAGCCAATCATCTGGGACAACACACTCATAAATAATCCTATTTATCAGGTCAGTGACTAAACTCACCCCTATATCGCCTGAGGCCTTCAACATTTCGGCAGTCAACCCAGACACACCTGCTGCCTTCCCCACCCTCATCCTGCCTATTGCCTCACTCACAGTAGCAGTATCAATCAAAGGCCAAGGGCCAGACACTGGATCTGCTGGCTCCAAACCTTCCCTGTCCCAGTCAAACTCCTCATTCAACAACCGGTTATAATGCTCTCTCCATGTATCTTTAATATCCTCACTGTTCACCACTACCCTTCCTTCATCATTCTTCACACACTGCTCACCTATGATATCCCGATTATCCCTCTTCACCTGACCTGCCACCCTAAATATATTTTTCCTTTCCCCATGATTTAGGTTATCAAGTAATTGTCTCTGTGACTCAGACTTTGCCCTGTATACCTCTCTCCTAGCCCTACGCTTGGCAGCCAAATATTCCTCTTTGCTACCACCCTTCTTCCATTCCCGGAAAAGCCTTCTTTTCTCCTTAATTGCAGCTTCTACACCCTCATCCCACCACCAAGTTACTTTATGTCTTGGTGGTCCTCTTGTCCAGCCGCATGTTACATCAGTAACTCTCAAGAAATTGTTCTTGAGGGCTCTGTACTGTTCATTAACGCCTCTGTCTACAGCTCCCTGTTCAGCCACCACTCTCCTCAACTCGCTATAGAAGGCATCCCTTACTACTTGGTTTTTCAGCTTCCATATTTTCCTCCTAGGTACATAAGTCCTCTTTTTCATCATTTGTTCTTTAAGCACCATATCACAAATCAATAGTTTGTGCTGCTGCACACACTCCTCACTTCCTATAACTTTAACATCCCTCACTAACCTCCTATCGGCCCTCCTAACCAGAAAATAATCTATCTGACTGCTATTTCCCCCAGACTCATACGTAATTAACCTACTGTCTCTTTTCCTAAAATATGTGTTGCACACAATCATGTCCGTTGCCTCCCCAAACTCGAGTATCCTTTCCCCTTCTGCATTCCTTAGACCATATGCACATCCCCCATGCACTCCTTCATAACCTTGGGCTGCTTCACCTACATGACCATTTAAGTCCCCTCCCAAAATCACTATCTCATCATCCCGCATACCACCCACTACACGTATTAAATCATCCTAAAACCTATCTTTCTCTGATTCATCCAATCCTGCCTGTGGAGCATATGCCGATATAATCACAATATATATATATATATATATATATATATATATATATATATACATATATATATATATATATATATATATATATATATATATATATATATATATATAGATAGATAGATAAATAGATACACACAGGCATATATATTATATATATACGTATAGATAGATAGATAGATAAATAGATACACACAGGTATATATTATATATATATATATATATATATATATATATATATATATATATATATATATATATATATATATATATATATTGTTACTGACATAGTTAACCCCAATAGCAAATGGGTGAAACAGAAATGTGTGGTAATGTAAGGAGACAGGCGGGTCATCAAGAACAGTAAATCGTTTCTTATCAGTTTTGCTGGCTGTAAGGGGTGACCCTCGTCCCCAGCTGTGTTTACTTAGTGGTCAACTGGACTGATAACACACCTGATGTTTTTCTCACAAACTGCATAGGAAATCCTCTTGTCCTTTAAATACTGGGTGTGACAATGTACGAGGAGCAAAGTAGGGATGTTTGTCAATTAGAAGCCTAAATGATGCTTTTGTCACGTTCTTGATGGCACGCAATTGGTTCTGTGTAGAGTGTAAGAAGCCACCATTGGTAACAGATGCCTCTATAGTTGCTGAGTGGCAGAAGATTATTTTTAAGACAGCCTAGTGGTTAATTAGCTGAGAGAGGCGGAGTAAGTCTGCTTTTATAAGCTCAAGGAAAATGTGAAGAGACACATTTTGTCTCTTTTTGTACAGACACACACTTTGTTTCATTTTTTTTGTACACACATTTTTGTACACATTTTGTCACATTAACTGTCACGGTACACTTTTCTCACATTCTGTTGCACTTTTCCCCAACATTACTCAATACGTGACTTTGATTACAAAACACACTGTTTGTGCACCATTTCCCATTTTTGGTTCACTCGTCCATTTACACCAGTCTGGGAATTATATCTGGATTAAACCTTCGAAGTCTCCACGTTTCCTCGAGCTTTGTGAGTATTGAGCCTCCACTGAGTGTGTTCTGGTTAGGTAAGAAATAACTTGTTTTATATTTGTATTCTAAGGCCAATATGAATCCTCCTTTTTCAAAACGAACCCTGGTTTCTTGTAAACTGTACCTTATCCCTTTTGGTAATTAATGAAGGGCTAAGAGTACACCATAACATACACTCTCATAACAATTTGCCAACCTCACCAGGATAGCTCTGTAACACAATATTGGCATCTTTGGCCACATACACAGTGCTTACTCTCACCTACTTAACTATAATTAGTAATCATGGCCCAAATGAGTGGTAGTGATGTGAGAGCATTTTTTTATTCTAAGCTTTCCCCAACCAGAGTAAAACCACTCACAAAACACGAGTTCATATTGCTTGCCCAGGCCTAACAGTTGAGATTTCGTGCCTCAGTCACTAAGACTAAGTTACTTGATTTAATATTGGACACCATGTTTGAGCAATGTGAGTCCTCCATAGCTAGTTCTGAGCCATTTGATACTTCACAAGATGTTGACCCTTGACCCTGAGCCTTTGCCATCGGAAATACGTGGCCCTAGTGATTTTTCTGCTCGTGATACTGGCGACAATGTGCAACTTGAGTTAGCCAGAATTAAGCTAAGGGAACTTGAAGTGCAAGCCAAAATGAGGGAAGCAGAATTACAGGCTCAATTGAGACAAAAGGAAATTGATCACGAATTCAGACTGAAGCACCCTGATAATTTGCCTAGAGCTAGTAGTTCATCTGCAAGGGAGTCTTTTGATGTTGCTAGGAACATTTAACTAGTACCTCCCTTTAATGAGCAAGATGTCACTAAGTATTTCCATATGTCTCTCGTGGCCAAAAGACTCTTGGACAGTACTGCTGCAGAGTGTTTTGAAAGGAAAGGCTCAAGAGGCTTATATTTCTTTATCTGTTGATCAAAGTGATAACTATGTTTTAAAGATGTCATTCTCAAAGCATATGAACTCGTGCCAGAGGCATACAGTATAGGCTTAAATTTAGATCCACCTTTAACAGAAAGATCAGACTCATGTGGAATATGCTAGAGTACTCACAGACTTATTTGATCAATGGTTGCATTCTAAGAAAGTTGATTTCTGTAAACTTAAAAAATTAAAGATCTTGGAGAACTTCACTGGTAAGATAGATAGGGATGTGGCTACATACATAGTGGAGAAAGATTTAAATACTCTAGCTGAGGCTGCTGTTGTAGCAGATAACTATAGTATAATTCATAAGCATGAACGTAAGCCTCAGTTATTTGTTAAGGGTTAGAGAGAGAACTAACCAGGTTTTGTGAACCCTTCTTCTGGTAAAGACAAGTTAATGTCAAGTGACACTAATGGGAACACTGCAACCCCAAAGAATGTTAGTTCTACGAAAGTAAATGAGGACAGTGCTGCCAGAGGGTCAAGAAAAAGTGTCAGACTTTGCCAGTATTGCCAGAAAACGGGGCACTTGGAGGATTGATGCTGGAAAAAGCGAGGGAAAAGCTCCTCTGTAAAATCTGTTTCTTTGTTAAACTCTTGGAGATCTATTGACACCAATAGAGAGCAGCCACCCACAGATATTGTTAGCGGTAGTCAGACATAACCCCAGCAGGTGCATAATGTTGATAAGGCCAGAGTGGAGCAGTCAGTGGTGGATAGACAGACCCCTGTAGAGCCGCTGTTAGACACTAGTAAGACTAGAGCAGTGCAGCCGTCAGGTTCAGGTGAAAGTGGTAATAAGACTCCAGCAGAGTGTCCTCCCCCAAGCAGTACACAAAGTGACTCCTCCCCAGATCATTTATATGCCAACTTTATATCTAAGGGGTTAGTTTCACTTGATGGAAAAGGTGGTAAGGAAGTCACTATACTAAGAGACACAGGAGCTTCACAGTCACTAATGTTGAAGGGAATTGTTGACGTAGGTGACCCTAATGAATGCGTCTTGTTGCAGGGTATAGCTGAGTTTGTATCTGTTCCCCTAATTGAGGTGAAGCTCCAGTCAGAGTTCAGTGCATGTGGATGTTGTTGACCAGCTTCCTGTACAAAGGGTCACTTTCCTTTTGGGTAATGACTTGGCGGGAGGACAGGTGAGTGGTGTTCCTTGCATGTCAAAAACTCCCCTGATTGAGGATAGGACTAAAGAGTTGGATCCTAAACTGTTCCTTGCATGTACTGTAACTAGAGCTATGACGGCAGAAGCCAGCCATGAGAACGTTGACAATAATGGCACTGGCAATGCTGATGATGATATTGGGCTTGGTGATACTTTTATTGCCTAGTTAAATGACTCAGAGGTTGATGATTCTCCCCATACTGAGGCAAGTACAAAGTTAGCTGATATGCAAAGATCTGATCCAGAGATTCCCACTTTAATTGACTCAGTAGTTAGGGAAGATGAATGTGAATCTGAAATGATAGTGTTATTTTTAAGGCCCAGTAACGTGTTATTGAGAAGATGGAGACCTCCTAGTGTTGCTCATGATAACGAGTGGGAAACTGTACATCAGGTGGTGGTTCCAAGACTTTCTAGGCAAAATATTATGTCCATTGCACATGACTCTTCTTTAGCAGGTCACTTCGGGGTGAGGAAAACTCTCTCCCTCATCTGGTAGCATTTTTACTGGTCTGGAAGTCGTCGAGATGTCCCCCGGTTCGGTAGGTCATGTCACATCTATCAGTTAGTCGATAAGAGCAATAAGCCCATCCCTGCGGCTCCTTTTATTCCTCTACCTGTGTTTGAGGCCCCATTCACTGGAGTCTTTGTGGACATTGTTGGCCCATCGCTTAAAACCTCCTCAGGCCACCAGTACATCCTCACAATGTTAGGCATGGCTACTAGATATCCCGAAGCCATTCCCTTGAGAAATATTTCAGCTAAAAATGTTGTAAAGGAGATGTTGACCTTTACCTGTTGGTCCCCCTAGGGAAGTTCAATCGAATCGAGGCAGTTATTTCAATTCCAACCTGTTCAGATAAACCCTTAAGGAGTTAGGAATCTCAAAGATCACTTCCTCAGCATTTCATCATAAGAGTCAGGGTGCATCAGAGAGGTATCACCAAACTTTGAAGAGTATGCTCAGAAAACTATGTGTTGATGAATAGGAATGGGACAAGTGTTTGCTTTTCCTACTTTTTGCAACCAGAGAGGCACAGAGCGAGTCCTTGGGCTATTCCCCATTTCAGTTAATCTTTGGCCATGAAGTAAGAGGTCCCCTTAAACTCCTCAAAGAACAATGGGTCAAAAATGATGACCAAATTAACTTGCTAGACTATGTGTCAAAATTTAAATAAAGACTGCCCTATAGTTTGGAAGTAACCAGTGCACACTTAGAGTCCTCTCAGAAGATGAAGAGGTGGTATGACCACTCTAAGAAAGTTAAGCACAGATTGTTTCACCCAGGCGATCAAGTTCTTGTCTTGCTTGCCATTCATGGTCAGCTTCTGTAGGCAAGTTTTGCAGACCCTTATGTATTGGAAAAGAGGGTAAGTGAAGAAAATTATGTCATTTTAACCCCAGACCGGAGGAGGGAACGAAGATTGTGCCATGTAAATATGTTGAAGGAGTACCACAGGCGAGACGCAGACCCCCTAGTGCTGTATGCATGGTGTCGGCTGTCAAGATGGCGGAGGATGAGGGCTGCCCTTTGACTCTGGACCAGATGACCAGTTGGAGAGAAAACCATGAAGCTTGGAGTGCACTGACTGATAAACTCTCCCACTTGACTGCAGAGAAGTGTGCTGAGCTTGTTGCCCTTCTCAGGAAGTTCCCTGATGTCTTCCAGGACACCCCAGGATGGACGGAAGTGGCACAGCACGACGTGGACGTTGGAGATGCCAGCCCTGTAAAGCAGTCCCCCTACTGGGCTAGTCCTCAGAAGCAGACCATCATTCAAGAGGAGCTGAACTACATGTTGCAGCAGGGGCTAATCGAGTCCTGTCAAAGTGAGTGGTACTCTCCGTTCATAGTGGTTCCAAAACCCGATGGGTCACATTACTTTTGTATTGATTATCTTAAAGTCAAATCCCTCACCAAAACTGATACTTACCCACTTCCTAGAGTAGATGATTGTGTGGACGCGATAAGCAGTGCTAAGTTTATCACAAAATTAGATTTGATGAAGGGATATTGGCAAGTCCCACTCACAGAAATGGCCCAAGAAATTTCCTGTTTTGTGGTTGGTGGCAGGACTTATGAATGGAAGGTCATGCCCTGTGGTATGAAGAATGCTCCTGCCACCTTCCAAAGGCTGATGAATGATCTTACCAAGGATGTTAAAGGTTGTGTTACTTATATAGATGTTATTTTTGGCAACACATAGGAACAACACTTGAGCCAACTAGATGCCTCGCTGCAGAGACTGTCCTCTGCTAACTTAATGCTTAATTTAACTAAATGTGAATTTGTGAGGGCTCGAGTGCAGTACCTAGGTTATGTGGTCGGTTTAGGCCAAGTGAGTCCACCTGATGTTAAAGTTCAGGCCATTGTCAATTCCTTCCAACCCCAAAATAAGAGAGAGTTGCAACGATTCTTGGGTATGGTAGGGTACTACGGACGTTTTGTCCTGAACTTCTCTGATCTTGTAGCTCCCCTTACTGATTTGTTAAGGAGTCAAGTATGAGTGGAAGCTAGAATGTGAGGAAGCTTATTCTAAAGTCAAAGCCATCCTGTCAAGTCATCCAGTGCTTCAAGCTCCCAATTTTGATAAACTCTTTAAATTAGCTGTTGATGCCAGTGGCTTTGGGGCTGGCGCAGTTTTGCTTCAGGGCAATGATCAAGGCTTTGAGATGCCTGTGTGCTATTTTAGCAAAAAGTTCATTAAGGCCCAGAGAAATTATTCATCTATTGAGAAAGAACTCCTTGCACTCATACTTGCCCTTCAACACTTCTCTGTATATGTTGGTCCAGGGTCAGGTGATGTTGTAGTGTACACTGATCACCACCCTCTGAAATTTTTGTCCCGATTTAAGGACAAAAATCTAAGATTGACCCGCTGGGCCCAATTTTTGCAACAATACGCCCTTGATGTAAGACGTGTAAAAGGTGTTAGTAATGTTTTAGCATATTACCTGTCCAGAACTTAGATTGTACAGTATCCAGAAATTTCCCAAGGGGAAATTTCTTCTCTCAGGAAGGAAGGTGTTACTGGTGTAGTTAACCTGAGTAGTGAATGGGTGAAATAGAAATGTGTGATAATGTAAGGAGACAGGTGGGTCATCAAGAACAGTAAATCGTTTCTTATCAGTTTTGCGGGCTGTAAGGGTGACCCTCGTCCCCATCTGTGTTTACTTAGTGGTCAACTGGACTGATAACACATCAGATGTTTTTCTCACAAACTGCATAGGAATTCCTCTTGTTCTTGAAATACTGGGTGTGACATAATGTGGGAGCAGCAAAGTAGGGATCTTTGCCAATTAGAAGCCTAAATGGTGCTTTCGTCACGTTCTTGATGGCACGCAATTATTTATGTGTGGAGTGTAAGAAGCCCCCATTGGTAGCAGATGCCTCTATAGTTGCTGAGTGGCAGAAGATTATTTTTAAGACAGCCTAGTGGTTAATTAGCTGAGAGAGGCGGAGTAAGTCTGCTTTTATAAGCTCAAGGAAAATGTGAGGAGACACAATTTGTCTCATTTTGTACAGACACACACTTTGTTTCATTTTTTTTTTGTACACACATTTTTGTACACATTTTGTCATATTAACTGTTACGGTACACTTTTGTCACATTCTGTTGCACTTTTCCCCAACATTACTCAATACGTGACTTTGATTACAAAACACACTGTTTGTGCACCATTTCCCATTTTTGGTTCACTCGTCCATATACACCAGTGTGTGAATTATATCTGGATTAAATCTTCGAAGTCTCCACGTTTCCTCGAGCTTTGTGAGTATTAAGCCTCCACTGAGTGTGTTCTGGTTAGGTAAGAAATAACTTGTTTTATATTTGTATTCTAAGGCCTATATGAATCCTCCTTTTACAAAACGAACCCTGGTTTCTTGTAAACTGTACCTTATCCCTTTTGGTAATTAATGAAGGCCTAAGAGTACACCATAACATACACTCTCATAACAATTTGCCAACCTCACCAGGATAACTCTGTAACACAATATTGGCATCTTTGGCCACATACACAGTGCTTACTCTCACCTACTTAACTATAATTAGTAATCATGGCCCAAATGAGTGGTAGTGATGTGAGAGCATTTTTTTATTCTAAGCTTTCCCCAACCAGAGTAAAAACACTCACAAAACACGAGTTCATATTGCTTGCCCAGGCCTAACAGTTGAGATTTCCTGCCTCAGTCACTAAGACTAAGTTACTTGATTTAATATTGGACACCATGTTTGAGCAATGTGAGTCCTCCATAGCTAGTTCTGAGCCATTTGATACTGCACAAGATGTTGACCCTTGACCCTGAGCCTTTGCCATCGGAGATACGTGGCCCTAGTGATTTTTCTGCTCGTGATACTGGCGACAATGTGCAACTTGAGTTAGCCAGAATTAAGCTAAGGGAACTTGAAGTGCAAGCCAAAATGAGGGAAACAGAATTACAGGCTCAAATGAGACAAAAGGAAATTGATCACGAATTCAGACTGAAGCACCCTGATAGTTTACCTAGAGCTAGTAGTTCATCTGCAAGGGAATCTTTTGATGTTGCTAGGAACATTTAACTAGTACCTCCCTTTAATGAGCAAGATGTCACTAAGTATTTCCATATGTTTGAAAATGTGGCAAGTCGTCTCTCGTGGCCAAAAGACTCTTGGACAGTACTGCTGCAGAGTGTTTTGAAAGGAAAGGCTCAAGAGGCTTATATTTCTTTATCTGTTGATCAAAGTGATAACTATGTTTTAAAGATGTCATTCTCAAAGCATATGAACTCGTGCCAGAGGCATACAGTATAGGCTTAAATTTAGATCCACCTTTAACAGAAAGATCAGACTCATGTGGAATATGCTAGAGTACTCACAGACTTATTTGATCAATGGTTGCATTCTAAGAAAGTTGATTTCTGTAAACTTAAAAAATTAAAGATCTTGGAGAACTTCACTGGTAAGATAGATAGGGATGTGGCTACATACATAGTGGAGAAAGATTTAAATACTCTAGCTGAGGCTGCTGTTGTAGCAGATAACTATAGTATAATTCATAAGCATGAACGTAAGCCTCAGTTATTTGTTAAGGGTTAGAGAGAGAACTAACCAGGTTTTGTGAACCCTTCTTCTGGTAAAGACAAGTTAATGTCAAGTGACACTAATGGGAACACTGCAACCCCAAAGAATGTTAGTTCTACGAAAGTAAATGAGGACAGTGCTGCCAGAGGGTCAAGAAAAAGTGTCAGACTTTGCCAGTATTGCCAGAAAACGGGGCACTTGGAGGATTGATGCTGGAAAAAGCGAGGGAAAAGCTCCTCTGTAAAATCTGTTTCTTTGTTAAACTCTTGGAGATCTATTGACACCAATAGAGAGCAGCCACCCACAGATATTGTTAGCGGTAGTCAGACATAACCCCAGCAGGTGCATAATGTTGATAAGGCCAGAGTGGAGCAGTCAGTGGTGGATAGACAGACCCCTGTAGAGCCGCTGTTAGACACTAGTAAGACTAGAGCAGTGCAGCCGTCAGGTTCAGGTGAAAGTGGTAATAAGACTCCAGCAGAGTGTCCTCCCCAAGCAGTACACAAAGTGACTCCTCCCCAGATCATTTATATGCCAACTTTATATCTAAGGGGTTAGTTTCACTTGATGAAAAAGGTGGTAAGGAAGTCACTATACTAAGAGACACAGGAGCTTCACAGTCACTAATGTTGAAGGGAATTGTTGACGTAGGTGACCCTAATGAATGCGTCTTGTTGCAGGGTATAGCTGAGTTTGTATCTGTTCCCCTAATTGAGGTGAAGCTCCAGTCAGAGTTCAGTGCATGTGGATGTTGTTGACCAGCTTCCTGTACAAAGGGTCACTTTCCTTTTGGGTAATGACTTGGCGGGAGGACAGGTGAGTGGTGTTCCTTGCATGTCAAAAACTCCCCTGATTGAGGATAGGACTAAAGAGTTGGATCCTAAACTGTTCCTTGCATGTACTGTAACTAGAGCTATGACGGCAGAAGCCAGCCATGAGAACGTTGACAATAATGGCACTGGCAATGCTGATGATGATATTGGGCTTGGTGATACTTTTTTTGCCTAGTTAAATGACTCAGAGGTTGATGATTCTCCCCATACTGAGGCAAGTACAAAGTTAGCTGATATGCAAAGATCTGATCCAGAGATTCCCACTTTAATTGACTCAGTAGTTAGGGAAGATGAATGTGAATCTGAAATGATAGTGTTATTTTTAAGGCCCAGTAACGTGTTATTGAGAAGATGGAGACCTCCTAGTGTTGCTCATGATAACGAGTGGGAAACTGTACATCAGGTGGTGGTTCCAAGACTTTCTAGGCAAAATATTATGTCCATTGCACATGACTCTTCTTTAGCAGGTCACTTCGGGGTGAGGAAAACTCTCTCCCTCATCTGGTAGCATTTTTACTGGTCTGGAAGTCGTCGAGATGTCCCCCGGTTCGGTAGGTCATGTCACATCTATCAGTTAGTCGATAAGAGCAATAAGCCCATCCCTGCGGCTCCTTTTATTCCTCTACCTGTGTTTGAGGCCCCATTCACTGGAGTCTTTGTGGACATTGTTGGCCCATCGCTTAAAACCTCCTCAGGCCACCAGTACATCCTCACAATGTTAGGCATGGCTACTAGATATCCCGAAGCCATTCCCTTGAGAAATATTTCAGCTAAAAATGTTGTAAAGGAGATGTTGACCTTTACCTGTTGGTCCCCCTAGGGAAGTTCAATCGAATCGAGGCAGTTATTTCAATTCCAACCTGTTCAGATAAACCCTTAAGGAGTTAGGAATCTCAAAGATCACTTCCTCAGCATTTCATCATAAGAGTCAGGGTGCATCAGAGAGGTATCACCAAACTTTGAAGAGTATGCTCAGAAAACTATGTGTTGATGAATAGGAATGGGACAAGTGTTTGCTTTTCCTACTTTTTGCAACCAGAGAGGCACAGAGCGAGTCCTTGGGCTATTCCCCATTTCAGTTAATCTTTGGCCATGAAGTAAGAGGTCCCCTTAAACTCCTCAAAGAACAATGGGTCAAAAATGATGACCAAATTAACTTGCTAGACTATGTGTCAAAATTTAAATAAAGACTGCCCTATAGTTTGGAAGTAACCAGTGCACACTTAGAGTCCTCTCAGAAGATGAAGAGGTGGTATGACCACTCTAAGAAAGTTAAGCACAGATTGTTTCACCCAGGCGATCAAGTTCTTGTCTTGCTTGCCATTCATGGTCAGCTTCTGTAGGCAAGTTTTGCAGACCCTTATGTATTGGAAAAGAGGGTAAGTGAAGAAAATTATGTCATTTTAACCCCAGACCGGAGGAGGGAACGAAGATTGTGCCATGTAAATATGTTGAAGGAGTACCACAGGCGAGACGCAGACCCCCTAGTGCTGTATGCATGGTGTCGGCTGTCAAGATGGCGGAGGATGAGGGCTGCCCTTTGACTCTGGACCAGATGACCAGTTGGAGAGAAAACCATGAAGCTTGGAGTGCACTGACTGATAAACTCTCCCACTTGACTGCAGAGAAGTGTGCTGAGCTTGTTGCCCTTCTCAGGAAGTTCCCTGATGTCTTCCAGGACACCCCAGGATGGACGGAAGTGGCACAGCACGACGTGGACGTTGGAGATGCCAGCCCTGTAAAGCAGTCCCCCTACTGGGCTAGTCCTCAGAAGCAGACCATCATTCAAGAGGAGCTGAACTACATGTTGCAGCAGGGGCTAATCGAGTCCTGTCAAAGTGAGTGGTACTCTCCGTTCATAGTGGTTCCAAAACCCGATGGGTCACATTACTTTTGTATTGATTATCTTAAAGTCAAATCCCTCACCAAAACTGATACTTACCCACTTCCTAGAGTAGATGATTGTGTGGACGCGATAAGCAGTGCTAAGTTTATCACAAAATTAGATTTGATGAAGGGATATTGGCAAGTCCCACTCACAGAAATGGCCCAAGAAATTTCCTGTTTTGTGGTTGGTGGCAGGACTTATGAATGGAAGGTCATGCCCTGTGGTATGAAGAATGCTCCTGCCACCTTCCAAAGGCTGATGAATGATCTTACCAAGGATGTTAAAGGTTGTGTTACTTATATAGATGTTATTTTTGGCAACACATAGGAACAACACTTGAGCCAACTAGATGCCTCGCTGCAGAGACTGTCCTCTGCTAACTTAATGCTTAATTTAACTAAATGTGAATTTGTGAGGGCTCGAGTGCAGTACCTAGGTTATGTGGTCGGTTTAGGCCAAGTGAGTCCACCTGATGTTAAAGTTCAGGCCATTGTCAATTCCTTCCAACCCCAAAATAAGAGAGAGTTGCAACGATTCTTGGGTATGGTAGGGTACTACGGACGTTTTGTCCTGAACTTCTCTGATCTTGTAGCTCCCCTTACTGATTTGTTAAGGAGTCAAGTATGAGTGGAAGCTAGAATGTGAGGAAGCTTATTCTAAAGTCAAAGCCATCCTGTCAAGTCATCCAGTGCTTCAAGCTCCCAATTTTGATAAACTCTTTAAATTAGCTGTTGATGCCAGTGGCTTTGGGGCTGGCGCAGTTTTGCTTCAGGGCAATGATCAAGGCTTTGAGATGCCTGTGTGCTATTTTAGCAAAAAGTTCATTAAGGCCCAGAGAAATTATTCATCTATTGAGAAAGAACTCCTTGCACTCATACTTGCCCTTCAACACTTCTCTGTATATGTTGGTCCAGGGTCAGGTGATGTTGTAGTGTACACTGATCACCACCCTCTGAAATTTTTGTCCCGATTTAAGGACAAAAATCTAAGATTGACCCGCTGGGCCCAATTTTTGCAACAATACGCCCTTGATGTAAGACGTGTAAAAGGTGTTAGTAATGTTTTAGCATATTACCTGTCCAGAACTTAGATTGTACAGTATCCAGAAATTTCCCAAGGGGAAATTTCTTCTCTCAGGAAGGAAGGTGTTACTGGTGTAGTTAACCTGAGTAGTGAATGGGTGAAATAGAAATGTGTGATAATGTAAGGAGACAGGTGGGTCATCAAGAACAGTAAATCGTTTCTTATCAGTTTTGCGGGCTGTAAGGGGTGACCCTCGTCCCCATCTGTGTTTACTTAGTGGTCAACTGGACTGATAACACATCAGATGTTTTTCTCACAAACTGCATAGGAATTCCTCTTGTTCTTGAAATACTGGGTGTGACATAATGTGGGAGCAGCAAAGTAGGGATCTTTGCCAATTAGAAGCCTAAATGGTGCTTTCGTCACGTTCTTGATGGCACGCAATTATTTATGTGTGGAGTGTAAGAAGCCCCCATTGGTAGCAGATGCCTCTATAGTTGCTGAGTGGCAGAAGATTATTTTTAAGACAGCCTAGTGGTTAATTAGCTGAGAGAGGCGGAGTAAGTCTGCTTTTATAAGCTCAAGGAAAATGTGAGGAGACACAATTTGTCTCATTTTGTACAGACACACACTTTGTTTCATTTTTTTTTTTGTACACACATTTTTGTACACATTTTGTCATATTAACTGTTACGGTACACTTTTGTCACATTCTGTTGCACTTTTCCCCAACATTACTCAATACGTGACTTTGATTACAAAACACACTGTTTGTGCACCATTTCCCATTTTTGGTTCACTCGTCCATATACACCAGTGTGTGAATTATATCTGGATTAAATCTTCGAAGTCTCCACGTTTCCTCGAGCTTTGTGAGTATTAAGCCTCCACTGAGTGTGTTCTGGTTAGGTAAGAAATAACTTGTTTTATATTTGTATTCTAAGGCCTATATGAATCCTCCTTTTACAAAACGAACCCTGGTTTCTTGTAAACTGTACCTTATCCCTTTTGGTAATTAATGAAGGCCTAAGAGTACACCATAACATACACTCTCATAACAATTTGCCAACCTCACCAGGATAACTCTGTAACACAATATTGGCATCTTTGGCCACATACACAGTGCTTACTCTCACCTACTTAACTATAATTAGTAATCATGGCCCAAATGAGTGGTAGTGATGTGAGAGCATTTTTTTTATTCTAAGCTTTCCCCAACCAGAGTAAAAACACTCACAAAACACGAGTTCATATTGCTTGCCCAGGCCTAACAGTTGAGACTTCCTGCCTCAGTCACTAAGACTAAGTTACTTGATTTAATATTGGACACCATGTTTGAGCAATGTGAGTCCTCCATAGCTAGTTCTGAGCCATTTGATACTGCACAAGATGTTGACCCTTGACCCTGAGCCTTTGCCATCGGAGATACGTGGCCCTAGTGATTTTTCTGCTCGTGATACTGGCGACAATGTGCAACTTGAGTTAGCCAGAATTAAGCTAAGGGAACTTGAAGTGCAAGCCAAAATGAGGGAAACAGAATTACAGGCTCAAATGAGACAAAAGGAAATTGATCACGAATTCAGACTGAAGCACCCTGATAGTTTACCTAGAGCTAGTAGTTCATCTGCAAGGGAATCTTTTGATGTTGCTAGGAACATTTAACTAGTACCTCCCTTTAATGAGCAAGATGTCACTAAGTATTTCCATATGTTTGAAAATGTGGCAAGTCGTCTCTCGTGGCCAAAAGACTCTTGGACAGTACTGCTGCAGAGTGTTTTGAAAGGAAAGGCTCAAGAGGCTTATATTTCTTTATCTGTTGATCAAAGTGATAACTATGTTTTAAAGATGTCATTCTCAAAGCATATGAACTCGTGCCAGAGGCATACAGTATAGGCTTAAATTTAGATCCACCTTTAACAGAAAGATCAGACTCATGTGGAATATGCTAGAGTACTCACAGACTTATTTGATCAATGGTTGCATTCTAAGAAAGTTGATTTCTGTAAACTTAAAAAATTAAAGATCTTGGAGAACTTCACTGGTAAGATAGATAGGGATGTGGCTACATACATAGTGGAGAAAGATTTAAATACTCTAGCTGAGGCTGCTGTTGTAGCAGATAACTATAGTATAATTCATAAGCATGAACGTAAGCCTCAGTTATTTGTTAAGGGTTAGAGAGAGAACTAACCAGGTTTTGTGAACCCTTCTTCTGGTAAAGACAAGTTAATGTCAAGTGACACTAATGGGAACACTGCAACCCCAAAGAATGTTAGTTCTACGAAAGTAAATGAGGACAGTGCTGCCAGAGGGTCAAGAAAAAGTGTCAGACTTTGCCAGTATTGCCAGAAAACGGGGCACTTGGAGGATTGATGCTGGAAAAAGCGAGGGAAAAGCTCCTCTGTAAAATCTGTTTCTTTGTTAAACTCTTGGAGATCTATTGACACCAATAGAGAGCAGCCACCCACAGATATTGTTAGCGGTAGTCAGACATAACCCCAGCAGGTGCATAATGTTGATAAGGCCAGAGTGGAGCAGTCAGTGGTGGATAGACAGACCCCTGTAGAGCCGCTGTTAGACACTAGTAAGACTAGAGCAGTGCAGCCGTCAGGTTCAGGTGAAAGTGGTAATAAGACTCCAGCAGAGTGTCCTCCCCAAGCAGTACACAAAGTGACTCCTCCCCAGATCATTTATATGCCAACTTTATATCTAAGGGGTTAGTTTCACTTGATGAAAAAGGTGGTAAGGAAGTCACTATACTAAGAGACACAGGAGCTTCACAGTCACTAATGTTGAAGGGAATTGTTGACGTAGGTGACCCTAATGAATGCGTCTTGTTGCAGGGTATAGCTGAGTTTGTATCTGTTCCCCTAATTGAGGTGAAGCTCCAGTCAGAGTTCAGTGCATGTGGATGTTGTTGACCAGCTTCCTGTACAAAGGGTCACTTTCCTTTTGGGTAATGACTTGGCGGGAGGACAGGTGAGTGGTGTTCCTTGCATGTCAAAAACTCCCTGATTGAGGATAGGACTAAAGAGTTGGATCCTAAACTGTTCCTTGCATGTACTGTAACTAGAGCTATGACGGCAGAAGCCAGCCATGAGAACGTTGACAATAATGGCACTGGCAATGCTGATGATGATATTGGGCTTGGTGATACTTTTTGCCTAGTTAAATGACTCAGAGGTTGATGATTCTCCCCATACTGAGGCAAGTACAAAGTTAGCTGATATGCAAAGATCTGATCCAGAGATTCCCACTTTAATTGACTCAGTAGTTAGGGAAGATGAATGTGAATCTGAAATGATAGTGTTATTTTTAAGGCCCAGTAACGTGTTATTGAGAAGATGGAGACCTCCTAGTGTTGCTCATGATAACGAGTGGGAAACTGTACATCAGGTGGTGGTTCCAAGACTTTCTAGGCAAAATATTATGTCCATTGCACATGACTCTTCTTTAGCAGGTCACTTCGGGGTGAGGAAAACTCTCTCCCTCATCTGGTAGCATTTTTACTGGTCTGGAAGTCGTCGAGATGTCCCCCGGTTCGGTAGGTCATGTCACATCTATCAGTTAGTCGATAAGAGCAATAAGCCCATCCCTGCGGCTCCTTTTATTCCTCTACCTGTGTTTGAGGCCCCATTCACTGGAGTCTTTGTGGACATTGTTGGCCCATCGCTTAAAACCTCCTCAGGCCACCAGTACATCCTCACAATGTTAGGCATGGCTACTAGATATCCCGAAGCCATTCCCTTGAGAAATATTTCAGCTAAAAATGTTGTAAAGGAGATGTTGACCTTTACCTGTTGGTCCCCCTAGGGAAGTTCAATCGAATCGAGGCAGTTATTTCAATTCCAACCTGTTCAGATAAACCCTTAAGGAGTTAGGAATCTCAAAGATCACTTCCTCAGCATTTCATCATAAGAGTCAGGGTGCATCAGAGAGGTATCACCAAACTTTGAAGAGTATGCTCAGAAAACTATGTGTTGATGAATAGGAATGGGACAAGTGTTTGCTTTTCCTACTTTTTGCAACCAGAGAGGCACAGAGCGAGTCCTTGGGCTATTCCCCATTTCAGTTAATCTTTGGCCATGAAGTAAGAGGTCCCCTTAAACTCCTCAAAGAACAATGGGTCAAAAATGATGACCAAATTAACTTGCTAGACTATGTGTCAAAATTTAAATAAAGACTGCCCTATAGTTTGGAAGTAACCAGTGCACACTTAGAGTCCTCTCAGAAGATGAAGAGGTGGTATGACCACTCTAAGAAAGTTAAGCACAGATTGTTTCACCCAGGCGATCAAGTTCTTGTCTTGCTTGCCATTCATGGTCAGCTTCTGTAGGCAAGTTTTGCAGACCCTTATGTATTGGAAAAGAGGGTAAGTGAAGAAAATTATGTCATTTTAACCCCAGACCGGAGGAGGGAACGAAGATTGTGCCATGTAAATATGTTGAAGGAGTACCACAGGCGAGACGCAGACCCCCCTAGTGCTGTATGCATGGTGTCGGCTGTCAAGATGGCGGAGGATGAGGGCTGCCCTTTGACTCTGGACCAGATGACCAGTTGGAGAGAAAACCATGAAGCTTGGAGTGCACTGACTGATAAACTCTCCCACTTGACTGCAGAGAAGTGTGCTGAGCTTGTTGCCCTTCTCAGGAAGTTCCCTGATGTCTTCCAGGACACCCCAGGATGGACGGAAGTGGCACAGCACGACGTGGACGTTGGAGATGCCAGCCCTGTAAAGCAGTCCCCCTACTGGGCTAGTCCTCAGAAGCAGACCATCATTCAAGAGGAGCTGAACTACATGTTGCAGCAGGGGCTAATCGAGTCCTGTCAAAGTGAGTGGTACTCTCCGTTCATAGTGGTTCCAAAACCCGATGGGTCACATTACTTTTGTATTGATTATCTTAAAGTCAAATCCCTCACCAAAACTGATACTTACCCACTTCCTAGAGTAGATGATTGTGTGGACGCGATAAGCAGTGCTAAGTTTATCACAAAATTAGATTTGATGAAGGGATATTGGCAAGTCCCACTCACAGAAATGGCCCAAGAAATTTCCTGTTTTGTGGTTGGTGGCAGGACTTATGAATGGAAGGTCATGCCCTGTGGTATGAAGAATGCTCCTGCCACCTTCCAAAGGCTGATGAATGATCTTACCAAGGATGTTAAAGGTTGTGTTACTTATATAGATGTTATTTTTGGCAACACATAGGAACAACACTTGAGCCAACTAGATGCCTCGCTGCAGAGACTGTCCTCTGCTAACTTAATGCTTAATTTAACTAAATGTGAATTTGTGAGGGCTCGAGTGCAGTACCTAGGTTATGTGGTCGGTTTAGGCCAAGTGAGTCCACCTGATGTTAAAGTTCAGGCCATTGTCAATTCCTTCCAACCCCAAAATAAGAGAGAGTTGCAACGATTCTTGGGTATGGTAGGGTACTACGGACGTTTTGTCCTGAACTTCTCTGATCTTGTAGCTCCCCTTACTGATTTGTTAAGGAGTCAAGTATGAGTGGAAGCTAGAATGTGAGGAAGCTTATTCTAAAGTCAAAGCCATCCTGTCAAGTCATCCAGTGCTTCAAGCTCCCAATTTTGATAAACTCTTTAAATTAGCTGTTGATGCCAGTGGCTTTGGGGCTGGCGCAGTTTTGCTTCAGGGCAATGATCAAGGCTTTGAGATGCCTGTGTGCTATTTTAGCAAAAAGTTCATTAAGGCCCAGAGAAATTATTCATCTATTGAGAAAGAACTCCTTGCACTCATACTTGCCCTTCAACACTTCTCTGTATATGTTGGTCCAGGGTCAGGTGATGTTGTAGTGTACACTGATCACCACCCTCTGAAATTTTTGTCCCGATTTAAGGACAAAAATCTAAGATTGACCCGCTGGGCCCAATTTTTGCAACAATACGCCCTTGATGTAAGACGTGTAAAAGGTGTTAGTAATGTTTTAGCATATTACCTGTCCAGAACTTAGATTGTACAGTATCCAGAAATTTCCCAAGGGGAAATTTCTTCTCTCAGGAAGGAAGGTGTTACTGGTGTAGTTAACCTGAGTAGTGAATGGGTGAAATAGAAATGTGTGATAATGTAAGGAGACAGGTGGGTCATCAAGAACAGTAAATCGTTTCTTATCAGTTTTGCGGGCTGTAAGGGGTGACCCTCGTCCCCATCTGTGTTTACTTAGTGGTCAACTGGACTGATAACACATCAGATGTTTTTCTCACAAACTGCATAGGAATTCCTCTTGTTCTTGAAATACTGGGTGTGACATAATGTGGGAGCAGCAAAGTAGGGATCTTTGCCAATTAGAAGCCTAAATGGTGCTTTCGTCACGTTCTTGATGGCACGCAATTATTTATGTGTGGAGTGTAAGAAGCCCCCATTGGTAGCAGATGCCTCTATAGTTGCTGAGTGGCAGAAGATTATTTTTAAGACAGCCTAGTGGTTAATTAGCTGAGAGAGGCGGAGTAAGTCTGCTTTTATAAGCTCAAGGAAAATGTGAGGAGACACAATTTGTCTCATTTTGTACAGACACACACTTTGTTTCATTTTTTTTTTTTGTACACACATTTTTGTACACATTTTGTCATATTAACTGTTACGGTACACTTTTGTCACATTCTGTTGCACTTTTCCCCAACATTACTCAATACGTGACTTTGATTACAAAACACACTGTTTGTGCACCATTTCCCATTTTTGGTTCACTCGTCCATATACACCAGTGTGTGAATTATATCTGGATTAAATCTTCGAAGTCTCCACGTTTCCTCGAGCTTTGTGAGTATTAAGCCTCCACTGAGTGTGTTCTGGTTAGGTAAGAAATAACTTGTTTTATATTTGTATTCTAAGGCCTATATGAATCCTCCTTTTACAAAACGAACCCTGGTTTCTTGTAAACTGTACCTTATCCCTTTTGGTAATTAATGAAGGCCTAAGAGTACACCATAACATACACTCTCATAACAATTTGCCAACCTCACCAGGATAACTCTGTAACACAATATTGGCATCTTTGGCCACATACACAGTGCTTACTCTCACCTACTTAACTATAATTAGTAATCATGGCCCAAATGAGTGGTAGTGATGTGAGAGCATTTTTTTATTCTAAGCTTTCCCCAACCAGAGTAAAAACACTCACAAAACACGAGTTCATATTGCTTGCCCAGGCCTAACAGTTGAGACTTCCTGCCTCAGTCACTAAGACTAAGTTACTTGATTTAATATTGGACACCATGTTTGAGCAATGTGAGTCCTCCATAGCTAGTTCTGAGCCATTTGATACTGCACAAGATGTTGACCCTTGACCCTGAGCCTTTGCCATCGGAGATACGTGGCCCTAGTGATTTTTCTGCTCGTGATACTGGCGACAATGTGCAACTTGAGTTAGCCAGAATTAAGCTAAGGGAACTTGAAGTGCAAGCCAAAATGAGGGAAACAGAATTACAGGCTCAAATGAGACAAAAGGAAATTGATCACGAATTCAGACTGAAGCACCCTGATAGTTTACCTAGAGCTAGTAGTTCATCTGCAAGGGAATCTTTTGATGTTGCTAGGAACATTTAACTAGTACCTCCCTTTAATGAGCAAGATGTCACTAAGTATTTCCATATGTTTGAAAATGTGGCAAGTCGTCTCTCGTGGCCAAAAGACTCTTGGACAGTACTGCTGCAGAGTGTTTTGAAAGGAAAGGCTCAAGAGGCTTATATTTCTTTATCTGTTGATCAAAGTGATAACTATGTTTTAAAGATGTCATTCTCAAAGCATATGAACTCGTGCCAGAGGCATACAGTATAGGCTTAAATTTAGATCCACCTTTAACAGAAAGATCAGACTCATGTGGAATATGCTAGAGTACTCACAGACTTATTTGATCAATGGTTGCATTCTAAGAAAGTTGATTTCTGTAAACTTAAAAAATTAAAGATCTTGGAGAACTTCACTGGTAAGATAGATAGGGATGTGGCTACATACATAGTGGAGAAAGATTTAAATACTCTAGCTGAGGCTGCTGTTGTAGCAGATAACTATAGTATAATTCATAAGCATGAACGTAAGCCTCAGTTATTTGTTAAGGGTTAGAGAGAGAACTAACCAGGTTTTGTGAACCCTTCTTCTGGTAAAGACAAGTTAATGTCAAGTGACACTAATGGGAACACTGCAACCCCAAAGAATGTTAGTTCTACGAAAGTAAATGAGGACAGTGCTGCCAGAGGGTCAAGAAAAAGTGTCAGACTTTGCCAGTATTGCCAGAAAACGGGGCACTTGGAGGATTGATGCTGGAAAAAGCGAGGGAAAAGCTCCTCTGTAAAATCTGTTTCTTTGTTAAACTCTTGGAGATCTATTGACACCAATAGAGAGCAGCCACCCACAGATATTGTTAGCGGTAGTCAGACATAACCCCAGCAGGTGCATAATGTTGATAAGGCCAGAGTGGAGCAGTCAGTGGTGGATAGACAGACCCCTGTAGAGCCGCTGTTAGACACTAGTAAGACTAGAGCAGTGCAGCCGTCAGGTTCAGGTGAAAGTGGTAATAAGACTCCAGCAGAGTGTCCTCCCCAAGCAGTACACAAAGTGACTCCTCCCCAGATCATTTATATGCCAACTTTATATCTAAGGGGTTAGTTTCACTTGATGAAAAAGGTGGTAAGGAAGTCACTATACTAAGAGACACAGGAGCTTCACAGTCACTAATGTTGAAGGGAATTGTTGACGTAGGTGACCCTAATGAATGCGTCTTGTTGCAGGGTATAGCTGAGTTTGTATCTGTTCCCCTAATTGAGGTGAAGCTCCAGTCAGAGTTCAGTGCATGTGGATGTTGTTGACCAGCTTCCTGTACAAAGGGTCACTTTCCTTTTGGGTAATGACTTGGCGGGAGGACAGGTGAGTGGTGTTCCTTGCATGTCAAAAACTCCCTGATTGAGGATAGGACTAAAGAGTTGGATCCTAAACTGTTCCTTGCATGTACTGTAACTAGAGCTATGACGGCAGAAGCCAGCCATGAGAACGTTGACAATAATGGCACTGGCAATGCTGATGATGATATTGGGCTTGGTGATACTTTTTTGCCTAGTTAAATGACTCAGAGGTTGATGATTCTCCCCATACTGAGGCAAGTACAAAGTTAGCTGATATGCAAAGATCTGATCCAGAGATTCCCACTTTAATTGACTCAGTAGTTAGGGAAGATGAATGTGAATCTGAAATGATAGTGTTATTTTTAAGGCCCAGTAACGTGTTATTGAGAAGATGGAGACCTCCTAGTGTTGCTCATGATAACGAGTGGGAAACTGTACATCAGGTGGTGGTTCCAAGACTTTCTAGGCAAAATATTATGTCCATTGCACATGACTCTTCTTTAGCAGGTCACTTCGGGGTGAGGAAAACTCTCTCCCTCATCTGGTAGCATTTTTACTGGTCTGGAAGTCGTCGAGATGTCCCCCGGTTCGGTAGGTCATGTCACATCTATCAGTTAGTCGATAAGAGCAATAAGCCCATCCCTGCGGCTCCTTTTATTCCTCTACCTGTGTTTGAGGCCCCATTCACTGGAGTCTTTGTGGACATTGTTGGCCCATCGCTTAAAACCTCCTCAGGCCACCAGTACATCCTCACAATGTTAGGCATGGCTACTAGATATCCCGAAGCCATTCCCTTGAGAAATATTTCAGCTAAAAATGTTGTAAAGGAGATGTTGACCTTTACCTGTTGGTCCCCCTAGGGAAGTTCAATCGAATCGAGGCAGTTATTTCAATTCCAACCTGTTCAGATAAACCCTTAAGGAGTTAGGAATCTCAAAGATCACTTCCTCAGCATTTCATCATAAGAGTCAGGGTGCATCAGAGAGGTATCACCAAACTTTGAAGAGTATGCTCAGAAAACTATGTGTTGATGAATAGGAATGGGACAAGTGTTTGCTTTTCCTACTTTTTGCAACCAGAGAGGCACAGAGCGAGTCCTTGGGCTATTCCCCATTTCAGTTAATCTTTGGCCATGAAGTAAGAGGTCCCCTTAAACTCCTCAAAGAACAATGGGTCAAAAATGATGACCAAATTAACTTGCTAGACTATGTGTCAAAATTTAAATAAAGACTGCCCTATAGTTTGGAAGTAACCAGTGCACACTTAGAGTCCTCTCAGAAGATGAAGAGGTGGTATGACCACTCTAAGAAAGTTAAGCACAGATTGTTTCACCCAGGCGATCAAGTTCTTGTCTTGCTTGCCATTCATGGTCAGCTTCTGTAGGCAAGTTTTGCAGACCCTTATGTATTGGAAAAGAGGGTAAGTGAAGAAAATTATGTCATTTTAAC